>NC_049170.1:49031413-49218913 GCF_009769625.2 Cygnus olor | reverse complement strand
TGTCATCCTTAGATGAATAGTAGAGTAGATCCTTAGTTGAGTTTTCTCATATTCAGATGGAACTTCCTGTGTTTCAGTTTGTGCCTATTGTCTCTTGCCATATCACTGGGCAGCACTGAAAAGAGTTTGGCCCCATCCTCTTGACACCATCCATTCAGATATTTATATACATTGATAAGATCCCCTCTCAGCCTTCTCTTCTCCAAACTAAACTGGCCCAGCTCTCTCAGCCTCTGCACATATGACAGAAGCTCCAGTCCCTTCACCATCTTAGTAACCCTCCACTGGACTCCCTCCAGTAGCTCCATGTCCCTTTTGTACTGGAGAACTCAGAATCAGACAGAGTACTCCAGGTGTGGCCTCACCAGGGTTGAGTAAAGTAGGAGGATCACTTCCTTCAACCTGCTGGCAACACTCTTCCTAATGCACCTCACAGTACCATTGGCCTTCTTGGCCACAAGAGTACAATGCTGGCTTGTGGTTAGCCTACTCTCCACCAGGACTCCCAGGTTGTTCTCTGCAAGGCTGCTTTCTAGCAGGTCTGCTCCCAGCCTGTACTGGTGCATGGGGTTATTCTGCCCTAGGTGCAGAATATTTTGCCCTACATTTACCTTTGTTGAATTTCATGAGGTTCCTCTCCAACCAACTCTCCAGCTTGTCCAGGACCCTCTTAATGGCAGCACAGACCTCTAGTGCATCAACCACTCCTCTGAGCTTTGTGTCACCTGCAAACTTGCTGAGGGTGCAGTCTGTTCCATCATCCAGGTCACTGATGAATAAGTCGAACAAGACTAGACCCCGTACTGACACCTGGGGAACACCTTTAGCTACAGGCTTCTAACTAGACTGCCGCTGAGCACAACCCTCTGAGCTCTGCCATCCAGACAATTCTCACTCCACCTCACTGTCCACTCATCTACCCCACACTTCCTGAGCTTGCATATGAGGATATTATGGGAAACAGTGTTGAAAGCCTTGATGAAGTCAAGGTAGACAACGTCTACTGTTCTTCGCTCATGTACCCAGCCAGTGATTCCATTATAGAAGGTTATCAGATTTGTTAAGCAATATTTCCCCTTGGTGAATCACAGAATCACAGAATCGTCTAGGTTGGAAGAGACCTCCAAGATCATCTAGTCCAACCTCTGTCCTAACACCAACAAGACCTCCACTAAACCATATCACTAAGGACTACATCTGAACGTCTTTTAAAGACCTCCAGGGATGGCAACTCAAATCATGCTGATTACTCCTGATCACCTTCTTATCATCCACATGCTTGGAGATGAGCCTCCAGGATGAACTTTTTTTATCACCTTTCCAGGGATAGAGGTGAGGATGACTGGCCTGCAGTTTCCTGGGTCCTCCTTCTTGCCCTTTTTGGAGACTGGTGTTACTGACTTTCTACCAGTCCTCAGGCACCTCTCCTGTCCTCCATGACCTTTCAAAGATGACAGAAAGTAGCCTAGCAATAACATCAACCAGCTCCCTCAGCACTCCTGGGTGCATCCCATCAGGGCCCAGGGATCTGTGGGTGTTAAGCTTGCCTAAATGATCTCTAACTTGATCCTCCACAACCAAGGAACAGTCCTCCTTTCTCCAGACTTCCTGGATCTGAGATTCCTGAAGGCTTCCTAGCAGTGAAGCATTGAAGTAGTGAAGACAACGAAACAAAGAAGCCATTCAGTAGCTCTGAATTCTCTGTATCTTTCATCAATAGGGCACCCACCCCATTCAGCAGTGCACCAACATTTTCCCTAGTCTTCCTTTTGCTACTGATGTATTTGAAGAAGCCCTTCGTGTTGCCCTTGACATCCCTTGCCAGATTTAATTTTAAATGGGCCTTGGCCTTCCTTATCGCATCGCTGCATACTCTGACAATGTCTCTGTAGTCCTCCCAAGTGGCCTTTTCCTACATGCTGTATACTCCCTTTTTCCGTTTGAGTTTTCCAGTGGTAACTTGGTCATTCATGCAGGTCTCCCCCTTTGTTTGCCTTCTTACTCATAGGGATACATCAATCTTGAACTTTGAGGAAGTGATGCTTGAATATCGACCAGCTGTCCCGGACAACCCCCCTTCCCACACCCACCCACATCCTTCTAGGACCCCAACCCATGGGATCCTTCCAAGTAGATCCATGAAGAGGCCAAATTTTTCTCTCCTGAAGTCCAGGGTTGCTATTCTACTTTTTAACCTGCTTCCTCCACACAAGATCTGAACTTCCTCATCTCATGGTCACTGCAGCCAAGGCTGCCCCTGACCTTCACATCTCCAATCAGCCCTTCTTTGTTTGGTAATACAAGGTCCAGCAGCACGCCTCTCCTTATTGACTCTTGTGTTGACTACTTCTTGGCTCTTGTGTTGACTACTTGTGTCAAAAAGTTATCACCAATGCTCTGCAGGAACCTCCTGGACAGCTTATGCCTAGCTGCATAGTCTTTCCAGCAGCTGTCAAGATAGTTGAAGTCCCCCATGAGAAACAGGGCTTGTGATTGAGGCTACTTCCAGCTGTCTGTAGAAGGCTTCATCTACTTGTTCCTGATCAGGTGGCCTGTAGCAAACACCCACAATGATATCAGCCATGGTAGCCTTCCCTTTAATCCTTACCCATAAGCTCTCAACTCACTCTTCATCCACAACTCTAGATCCGAGTATTATTCAAGAGTATGAGAAGGGAACCTAAGTGAGAATGCTTTAATCCAAAGCCTGGTTGTTTTTTACTGCACAGATGTGATAGATTTAATTAGACCGTATTTCTTTATTTTCGCTGGTGGAGAGTTATTTGGAAAAATTAGCATATATAAGCATATATGTCATCTTCTTTGAATTCCATAAGATGCAAATTATTGTCAAATTAGTATAATAATGCAGGTCTCTATGTAGGATGAATCCTGCCCACTCTGTGTTATCAGGGAATTAAAAAACCTGGTGGAACCTGTATAGTTTTTCTGTGCAAGAAAAAGAAGACCAACTGGCGAAAGCTTACAGCATGTTTTTACCCTCTCTTCTGCACATTGGAGAACCCAAAGTCTCCACTGGTTATTGCTCCTTTCACCTAAGGAACTGACCAGCCATTCACATTTCTCCATAGCTGTTCTTCTGTGACTTAGTACAGGTTGCAATTTTCTGGTCCCCTCTCCTTAGGATTTAGACCTCCAATTTGGGTTAAATTATGTCCAGTTTTTTTCAAACTCAGAAAGATAAGACATTACGAAAAGTTGCATATTATACCATTTTTCATCCTGGATATATAGACCATACCATACAGACTGCCAAAGTTGTAGGACAGCAGGTCAATATACCACAGAAGTTCCTAGAAAAGCAACATCTTACTTCCCGTTCTTGCTGGATACTCTGTTGCAGTTTAGCCTATACTTCCACGGGTTTGGAAGGGTTTTGTTGTTGTTGTTGTTGTACAACATTGTTGTTGTTGTTGTTGTTGTTAAATAATGCTTTTTAGCTTCATACCTGTGAGCTCTTCTCCAAGTGACAAGAAATGTTTTGGAGCTACTATGGAAAGTATCACTGGAAATTGTTGAGATAGCTGCTGGAAATCCACTTCCTGTACCTGAAAAACATGAAGAATTTGCAGAGAAAATTCAATCACATATGTTTATTTGAAAAAGAACACTCATTTTAGGAATAAAAATAAACAATATGCAGAGTTGACCCTTTTATTTATATTTTATTCTCTTGAAAAACATGTCTATAGGATTCTGAAGAAATAAGGCACAACAGCCTGGTCTGCAGTAGAGTTGCTTTTATGGATTTCCCATTTCTCACTAGCATCACTTCAGTCCCACCTGTGGAAGCTCTACCTTTAGGCTTTGAAAAAGTGGGATGTTTTCTTTAGCTCTTGCTTGAACTTCTTTCTTTCCCTTCTTTAAAATGGTAATTTCTGGACAAGAGAAAGAAAGTAGGATAAAGCAAACTGAGGAAAGAGAGAGAAGAAAGGTAATCCAATAAGCCAATAAATTGTCCACTAGAAGTGACCTGGGAGAGCATTTACCACATGTTTAGTCAACCACACTGCAACTTTCTGGAAGTGAGATTCTTACATCATGTGATCTCAGAGCATGACTGCTGCCATTACAATGCAAATAACATTATTGTGATGCTGTGCATCACACACAGCTTCAGCAAAATTCCGTATTTATTTCACTGCTCTTCCATTTATTGTTTGGCAGAGCTTTCTGAACTGGCTTTTGAGTCTTTGTACTGCAGATTTAAGGGTTGGAAAATATTGATCATGTACAGACATTTCCTACACACTCTGTAGCAGTAGTACAGTCAGCAGTCTGCACATATCTGAATATTTTCAAGACTATTATTATTATCTCATATGATGTTTCATCTATCATAATATTATCTGGCAAGTGGATTTGTCATACTAATACTGTTGCAAAAATAAAGACATAAATAGCTTTCCTGTTGGGATGCATTGTTTTCATGAGAACAGGGTATTTTCTTCCTTTCCCAAAACAACAAAATTAATGAAGTCAGGATAATGATGTTGTATAAGTACTACTGTGTGTATAACAAGAAATCTGATTGCCCAGCGATGTCTTTTTGGAAAGAAGAATGAATTCATGGGTTAGAAGTTTTCTTGTTCAATCCATTGTAAAATCTGACTTTACTCATGGGATAATTGAAACTTAGGAATATGTAAGGGCACTAGGAACAGAATTGAAAAAGAAAAAACAAAAAAAACCTCTGTGGAGAAATTGTAAGGAAACTTAAGTAACTTAAGTGCTGGCAATGTCATGGCCTGGGTAAGTTTGTGCTCCCAGAGTCACAGCTCTGGAAACCCTTTACTGCCCATGGTATGCTGTTTTAAAGGGGATGTAATCAACTCTCTTTTCTTGCATTATAACCTTCATATCCTTGTTTCTAATTTGGAGAGACGTCCATTTGACAGATGGACAATGCAGTGGGTAAGCAATTGGCTGGATTGTTGCACTCAAAGAGTTGCAGTCAAAATTTCCGTGTTCAAGTGGAGATCAGCGACAAGTGATGTTCCTCAGGGCTCAGTATTGGGATCGGCACTGTTTAACGTCTTTATTGGTGACATGGACTGTGAGATCAAGTGCACCCTCAGCAAGTTTGCTGATGACAGCTAGCTGTGTGGTTCAGTTGACATGCTGGAGGGGAGGAATGCCATCCAGAGGGACCTGGAAAGGATTGAGAGGTAGGCCTTTGTGAACCTCATGAAGTTCAACACGGCCAAGTGCAATACCCTGCACCTGGGTTGGGGCAGTCACAAGCACAAATACTGAGTGGGTGGGGAATGAATCGTGAGCAGCCCTGAGGAGAAGGACCTGGGGGAGCTGCTTGATGAGAAGCTCAACACAAGCTGGCAATGTGTGCTTGCAGCCTAGAAAGCCAACCATATTCTGGGCTGCATCAAAAGAAGTGTGGCCAAGAGACTGAAAGAGGTAATTCTCCTCTACACTGCTCTTGTGAGATCCCACTTGGAGTACTGAGTTCAACTCCAGGGCACCCAGCACAAGAAGGACATGGATGTATTAGAACGAGTTCAGAGGAGGGCCACAGAGATGAACAGAGGGCTGGAGCACCTCTCCTATGAAGACAGGATGAGAAAGTCGTGGCTGTTTTGCCTAGAGAAGAGAAGACTCTGTGGAGACCTTATCTTCCAGGACCTAAAGGTGGCCTATGGGCCTACAAGCAAGCAGGGGAGGGATTTTGTCAGGGAGTGTAGCGATAGGACAAGGAGTAATTGTTTTAAGCTAAAAAAGGAGATATAAGGAAGAAATTCTTTACTCAGAGGGTGGTGAGACACTGGAACAGGTTGCTCAGAGAAGTTATGTATGCCGCATCCGTGGAAGTGTTTAAGGCCAGGTTGGATGAGGCTGTGAGCAACCTGATTTAGTGGAAGGTGTCCCTCCTCTTCACAGGAGGGTTGGAATTTGGTGATCTTTAAGGTCCTTTCCAACCTAAACCGTTCTATAATTATATGATATTCCTGTTGCGTGACAGAAAATAAGTAATTGAAATGCTGCTGCCTCTATGCAAATGAAGCCATGTAAACAATAACTTTGCTGCCTTGTTAGTTTATCTATTTGGGGTATGTTTGTAGGTTGAAGAATATATGTATCTTACAATCTCTGATATATACCCCCACAAAAATCCAGTGAGGTAATAAATTGCTATCTCCATTTTTCACAAGAAGGGTAAAAGTAGAAGAGCACAAATGTTACGTGTTGTGGATAAAAATGCCAGAGAGAGAAACAAAGCAAGCTTCTAAACTTGAAGCAGCCTTAGCCTCCCATGTAGCCATATTACTATGGCACTGCAATCAGATAAATACGCCCTACAGAAATAACATGTCAGAACTGCCCTCAGGATTAAGATAGCATCTCTGTACAGTGTTGCTTTCTGTTTATGTGCTAATGAATCTGCCTGGTGAAATAAAACGTGCATTTGAAAGACATGTATTTTAGACTGAGGAATCAGGGAAAGGAATTTTGGTAAGAGATTTGGGTTTAAAATCTGTTGATTTTCTTCCACTAAAATAAGGAACACAGTGCTTGAAAAATTAAAGGAGGTAGATGCAAACTACTTTTTTTTGTCTTACTCTTTATATTCTTTTCAAGCTGTCTTCAAACAGCTGGTATATCCTGTGTCAGAATCTGGCATAATTTTTTGTTTTCTTATCCTTCTTTGAAAAACAAAATAAAACAAATAAAAAACTAACTAACTAACAGTATCATTGCTAGTCTTTGGCGGATAGGCCTAAAGTCATGTACCTTTTGCCCTTTACCTCCTCTCCCCCACCCATCACTCTGACTCTGGGGCATAGAACTGGCTGAGGAGAGGGAGATAAACTAAGATGAAGAAATACACGTATCTGAGCAAGTAATAGTCAAGCTTTTTCATCTCCAGCCTTGATCTGAATTACTGCATGTCTTGCTAAATCCAGAGAATACATTACTTGCATGAAGGTTATGATTCATATTCCCTGCTCATTCAGAAGTATTACCCTTTGAAAAAACAAATCCGGAGTACCATCCCAAATGCTATCAAGGTCACAACACCACTGAAGAAAATGCAGTCTGATATTGTGCTTCATCCCAGGCCAGTTGTGAGGTCTTACAGGTTTGTTTTCAGTGTCACTACAGGAGAAAAAGAGAACAAACACAGGGAAACCCATGACGTGATGCGAAGCGCATTGCATAAATGAAGCAACTCAGAAACTTGTCATGCTTTCAGTGGCTGAAAATCTGTTTTTCTGGTATTTCCAGTTAGCTCTGTTTGCATCTGAACTAACATACACAAGTTAATTATGCTGGAAGGGAAATGATTAAATCTTCAGATAACTGATTTTTCTCACCCAGAAAAAGATCTTGCATATCTTTGTCCCTTACTAATTGATTTGAAACCTGCTAATAGATTGCACACTCTGCCTTATATTACATATGTTTCTTGACTGATGACTAACAGAAGCAACCAGCTATGCCTTACATGTACTTTAATGTAACTCTTTTTGAGATAGTAATGATGAAAGAGTAATTTGGTGCCTTTGTCATTGTGGGTACAATTTAATCAAGTGCCAAGCCTCTTTGACTTCTAGATGCATTCTGCTGCATGGAAAGGTTCTTTTCACAGAGCATCAGGACTGTGTTACTTTGCCCATACTCATTTCTATTACTGAAATGCAAAAGTAGTACATTAAAAAGTGCTGCAGTGACTTAAGATTTATTTTGTCATTTACGATGTCCTGCAAGGTTTTAAGAATGTGAGTGATGTTTATAGATAAACTGTCACTTTGCTTTAATCTGAGGGCTCAATAGTACAATTTTCAGCAGAACTCCATAAGAAATATATTCCAGCTTGTAATGCAAAGGTTTCCTTGAACAGGTTCCTCATACTGGACTTAATAACTGCATTGCCTGATATTTCATGTATTTGTCCAGGGAAGAAACTGTGGGATTCTCATGAGATTTTGAATACCATAAAGTTATTCCGTGGAATGGAATGGAATAGAATGGAATGGAGTGGAATTCCATCAACTACCATAAAAAGACTTCCATATTTTCTTCAAAATGAAACAATTACAAAAAGAATAAAGAAGAGAAACATTAAAATGAAAATATGTTTCTGACTTTATCCCTCTGAGAATTTAATGAACTAAAGTATTCACCAGATAAAGAGAAATCTACATTTTAAAGTCTTTTTTTTTTCTTTTACCACCTGCAGAAAAGAACAGACAGGTAAAAGATAAAATAAGATGTTTATATTAGGGTTGAATGAAGAAATGTTTTCCTCAAAGAACTTAAAGCAAAACATTTACTGAAAAAAATCATAGAAGATATTTTTTAGTTAACTACATCTTCATTTCAATTCTTAATCTTCCACAAAGATATCTGTGGCAACTTTAGTAAGGGAATTTCATAACCTACCAAAAATAAATGAAATTCTTATCTTTTCTGAAATTGAAACAGGCCACTGTTTCATTACCACTTCTAATAAAAGCAAATGTAAGAAACATGTTGAGACAGGGAAAAGAATGAAGTTCTGCTGTGTCTAAACATGTCCGTTCATTAGTTGTGTGCATCCATGTCAAATATGTGTGATAAAGTTAGGGCCCCTTCACTGCTGGTGTCTATTGGCCACAGTTTTCCACCGTGGTGAAGCTCTTTTTTTCCTGCAGCAACTTGTCCTCACAGTGCTTGACAGATCAGTACTGGTTGTCTGGTGAACTGGAATTGCAGACAGATCAAGGAGAAGAGTGGTAGAAGCTCTGAGGTTCTAACTGATGAGTAGCTAGAAAGAGTATGGCATGAGGAGAGAATAGGACCCAGATTAATGTGTTCTTATAAAAACTTAAACGTGAGGATAGCATAACAGTTTCTGATAAATCACAGCCATTGTACCTGAATCAGAACAAATGCTTCCCCTTTGAACAAGTATATTTAAGCACAGAAGAGAAGCAGCCACTTCTTTTACATGAGAAAAATTGATTATTGTGGTTCAGTGAGGGGATGCCTGAGCACATGAGCACAAATGAAATGCAGCAATAGATAGCTGGAGCTATAGTTATCCCAGAAAAAGGCGGGGGGGGGGTGGGGGGAGGGGATGTAAGGGCAATAGCAGAATAAAAATAGTGTGCTCATAAACATAGTTATCTCTCCTGTAGTGGCCAGAAGCCTCCATAAGATGCTGCAAGTTGCACTGTTTGATACTATTGAAAACTGAGTAGGAGACTAAAAGGCAATTAAGTGTGTATTTACTTGCAGAACATGTCATGTCGGTCTTTATATGACTTGGTGTCCACGTTCTGTGCTGTTATACAGGGCAGTTGTTTTGTTCTGTCACTTGTGGTTTCCAGACATTTAGCTGAAACTTATCAGGGACTGAAGAAGAAACAACATCCCAATTTTCACACCAGTAGTATCTGCTTTGGTTAGACAGTACACTAAATATAGTAATTTGCCAAGTAGCCAGCAACCGTGATAGCACATCAAAAAGAGATTCTGTGACATAGCAGGGATCCCTAATGTGCTACGAGTGATGGATGGGTTGTTCATCCACCTCACAGAATGATTCTGCTTTTCAAAATGGAAAGCGGCATGTGTGACCATCAATATCTTACATTGAGTTATTAGCTTCTGTCATGATGCCTGTACTTTAGCCAACTTGTGTGGTAGAAAATTATTTTATTCTAGTGACATTTCTGATAAAAGAGACATCAGTAAATATTTTCCCTGAGAAATGTGATCTAGAGGTTTACAGGTAATAGCAACAGTCCTTTGACGAGCTGTCTGTGACTCATAATAAATAAAATAAAACTATTATTGAACAAAGATTGAAATATGAATGTTTGTGTTTAGCAGGGTCTTTTTTTTTTTTTCCTGTGTGAGCTTTCTGTATGCCAAACATCAAGACGGATGGCTGTTGTGCCTGTGTAATATGCTGCCTAACTAAATCTTACCGTTGCCTTCTGTACTTTTATTATTGATGGGGATAAGGTGCTCCTGGTTAATAAAGGTGATAACATAAAACACTACCACTCCTTCCCTTTACCTCAAGTTTCAGAGAGGATTTAGACATTGTTTCTGGTATACCTCTGCCTGTGTGGATTTTAATGAAACTCCACCTGACTGGAAAATAGCCAAGGCAGTAAGTAGGTTTCCTTTCTATTAGCCAATGAAGAAGTTAAACATGCAGTAAGGCTGGGACTTGCTGTGTTCTGCTTCTCATCTTGTAATATCAAGAGCAATAATACCTGAAATACTTTCCAAAATTTGTTATACTGAATTCAGTTAATCAACCATATAGAATGTACCATGAGGACTTCAGCATGATGTGGTTCATGATGTTGTTCACATCAGCGTTCTCTATGATGCCAACTGGACAATGTCTATAACTGTCTATACTCATCTTGTGAAAGGAAGATGATGCAAAGCTGACATTGCTATAAGCTATTTGGTTGAAATCAAAGCATATGGGACAGCAGTATGAGATGAAATTTATTCAGAGGCAATTGGTATAACTACAGACGGGTGAACATCACCTCTGTGCATGGAACAGATCCTCCTGGAAGCAATGTTAAGGCACGTGCAAGACCAGGAGGTGATCCAAGACAGCCAGCATGGCTTCACCAAGGGCAAATCATGCCTGATCAATCTGGTGGCCTTCTATGACGGAGTGACAGCATCAGTTGACAAAGGAAGACCGGCGGATGTAATCTACTTGAACTTTTGTAAGGCTTTTGACATGGTACCACACGACATCCTGATTTCTAAATTGGAGAGATATGGATTTGAAGGGTGGACCATTCAGTGGATAAGGAATTGGCTTGAAGGTCGCACCCAGAGAGTAGTGGTCAATGGCTCTATGCCCAGGTAGAGGCTGGTGACAAGCAGTGTCCCTCAGGGATCTGTCTTGGGACCAGTGCTTTTTAATATCTTCATCAATGACATAGATGATGGGATTGAGTGCACCCTCAGCAAGTTAGCAGATGACAGCAAGCTGAGTGGTGCAGTTAATACAACAGGAGGAAGGGATGCCATCCAAAGGGACTTGGATAAGCTTGAGAAGTGGGCCCACGTGAACCGAATGAGGTTCAACAAGTCCAAGTGCAGGGTCCTGCACCTGGGATGGGGCAATCCGAGGCATGAGTACAGACTGGGAGAAGAACCTACTGAGAGCAGCCCTGCGGAGAGGGATTTGGGGGTTCTGGTGGATGAGAAGCTCGACATGAGCCAGCACTGTGTGCTTGCAGCCCAGAAGACCAACTACATCCTGGGCTGCATCAAGAGAGGCATGGCCAGCAGGTCAAGGGAGGTGATTGTCCCCCTCTACTCTGCCCTTGTGAGGCCCCATCTGGAGATCTGCGTCCAGGTCTTGGGGCCCCCAATACAAGAAAGATATGGACCTGTTAGAACATGTCCAGAGAAGGGCCACAAAGATGATCAGAGGGCTGGAGCACCTCTCCTATAAAGAAAGACTGAAAGAGCTGGGGATATTCAGCCTGGAGAAGAGAAGGCTCCATGGAGACCTCATTGCGGCCTTTTAATACTTAAAGGATTCTTATAAAAAGGATGGAGAGGGACTCTTTACTCTTGTAGATAATGACAGGACAAGGGGGAATGGTTTTAAACTGAAAGAGGAGAGATTTAGATTGGATCTTAGGAAGAAATTCTTCACTCAGAGAGTGGTGAGGCACTGGAACAGGTTGCCCAGAGAAGTTATGGATGTCCCATCCCTGAAGGTGTTCAACACCAGGTTGGATGAGGCTGTGAGCAACCTGATATAGTGGGCGGCATCCCTGCCTATGGCAGGGGGGTTGGAACTAGATGATCTTTAAGGTCCCTTCCGACCCAAGCCATTCTATGATTCTATGATTCTATGATTTCTTCTTCTTCCAGTTTTACTTCAGTATTCGGCTACACTAGCAAATATGTTTCAGATCAATTACATCATGATCTTTTCATCTGCTACTTTGCAGCAGTTCTGTAGAGATAAGTTCCTCCAGCTCCTTTTTCCTTTTGTGACCCTACTTCAGCAAACCCTTGGAATTTTCCAAAGCAAGCCTTAGCATCAGGTCTTTCTGCAGTGGCTAGTGTTGACAAATTTTGCTGTGGCATTTTATCTTCTACCCTTTCTCTGTAACTTTAAGTTATCCAGAATGAATCCCAGGTCACAAGGTTTTTTCCCTATCTTCCTGATACTTGTCAACTCACAGTACAGGTATGTGGTAGGGATACTGATCATTTGGGTAAGAAACAAACTGTATGTCATATATGACAAGCAACTGATGGAAGACGACTTGCCTGCTATCCAGAAGACAACAGTATCTATGGAATACCACAAAATATATAGTAGAATGAAATAATATGGAATCAGTTGGCATTTCATCACAGATTTTATTTAACAAACCATATTCTGAATGAATTGACACTAGGACTTCTAAGTCATAACATTAACTGTTAAAATGTCCAGAATTTAAATGCAATTTTGCATTTTAGAGCACAATATATCTCACACTGCAATCCATTTTCATTTATCTCCACTGTATCCATTTGCAACAGTACAGTAACCTTAGAATATCACTAAGCTTGTTTCTTCTTGAGTTTGGTATTGGTGTTGAAGGTTAACAGATAAATAACCTTGTATAATTTGTAAAATAGAGAGATTTGCATAAAATTCTGATGGAGTCCAAAATGTTTGCATTTTCAAGGATTTTTAATTTTACTCTTAATAGTTTGGCAAGCCCTATTAAAGCACTGCAACTGGTACAATCAATAGCAAGAGACAAGGTATTTATCAGTACAGCAAGGATGGACAATTTAACACAGCACATTGCCTCTTTTTCTTTTCTTTTCTTTTTTTTTTTTTTTTACATTTTCCAGTTTCACTACTACAAGACAAGCTGTATTTTAAATATAAGTGCACTACCTACAATTTTTTGTCATATGTTTTGAGGGGTTATGTTTTCATGAACATATTAATTGCATGAGAAATACCTCAAGTTTTGTCTGTAATTTTTTTTCACTGTAAGCCTCCTCTTATTCAGTTTAGACATTTTCCTTTGTCTTACAGGTATAGAGAATCATGGAAAGTGACTATGTAAAGTGCAGACCTGCCTGGCAATGTATAGTAGCAAAAGGTTATACTTATCAACCTCTTGTCAATGTCCCTTTTGAACTGGACATAGATGATGACCCCAGAGATATCTAAAATTTGGTGACTCTGGAGATTTCTATCTTTTCATCCTAAAATAGATTTTATTCTTTCTTCCTTCGGCTTTACAATTACCAGACCACTTTTCCACTTTTTTTTTTTTTTTAATCTGAGAATCTTTGAAAATAACATGGTTTGTCATATTCAGAAATATTTTTTTTTTTTTTTTTTGTGAGTGGTATTACTTCCACCTGTGTCTTCCTTATCTGCAGGATGTTTGCGAAGAATGAAACATTCATAAAACCTTTCAAAGCTATGAGGCAGAAGTAAAAATAATAAAATTTGGAAAATAATTAATTACATTTCCTTGTTTCTTTTATTATTTGTCTTCTGACATTCACTTGTAAAACTCACATTTTCCAAGTGCATTTCCATATTGAATCTGCAAAGCTGCTAGAGATTAATCAACATAGAGCTTCTCATGTATTTTAGCATTACTCCCGTAAAGGAGGTTATTGCAGGAACGTTGAGTATTGCACAATGTATTATTTTTATCATAGGAATTATGAATAGATAAACTCATTTCATTTGAAACTCAAAAAGCTACTATTATTTCCATGTATTTATGTTGCTCTTTCAATATCTTATATTTAACTGAATGAGTCATGATTGTCTTTCAATTATACTGAAATAAAAATTCCACTGGGATCACTGTAGGTGCACTTGACAATGCTGCCCCCAACAGCTACTCTGCCTTCTGCAAACTGAGAAAACAACTGAGCTGCAGAAGTACCAAATGTGCTCTTCCTATGGCTAAATTAAGACCCTTGCCTCGTTCTGAAATTCAGGGCTGCATAAGAGAAGTAAATAAATCAAGATATGGCATTTAGCCATCCATCAGCAGCATAAAACATTGCTTGATCGCCCTCTACTCCTACTACTCTCCACTCCAGGTTGCCCTCTTCTAAATCCTTAGTAAACCTCAGGCTAAAGTCGAACAACTTGTTGTAAGTAGAGTTCAGCATGGCATAAGGTGTATATATCATTAATTACCTCTGAAGATCTTGGACCACATCTCAGCTCTGCAGTGATGAGCAAACTGCAGTGTCACTTGGTATACAAATGAACTCTAGATACTACAAAACTCACATTCCTGCTGTCACCAAGGTTAGTAAGTTCTTCTTTTGTCTCCTACAAAATAAGAGATGTCTTCTACGCCTCTGATCAGGGATTCTTGTATGGTCTGTTCTCTTAAGATTATTCGTGTTGATTTTCATTTTCTCAGCAAAAGACAGGTATAAGAAAGGAAAACAGTTTAAGACCACTTTTAGAGTAATTAAATGCCTTATTAGGAAAAGTAATTTGGTTCTCGGTCTCAAGTGTATTCATGATTTCACTTCGGGTTATTTTGCATTATTTGACAAATCAAGTATTTTAGTGGTGTCTGAGAATTCACTAGTATGTTCTGTACTAAGAAGAAACTAAAAAGGTGCTCTGCCTCCTCCAAAGCATATATCTTAGGTAATGAAAAGCAAATTTATTCTGAAGGATGATTTCCTTCCAAGAAGCAGATTCTCCATACAAACACTTAGAGTCAGTGGTACTCCTATAATCTAGTGACTGGTATTTTGCTCCTATTCCAGACCCTTAGTCAGGCATTGTATGCTGAGCATGGAAAGAGCAGTGCAGTCTTTAGTATGATTTCTGCTACAGGGGAGTCCATTTAGAAACAGACAGTGGACTGATGCAATGACAAGGTAACTCACCTGGTGGGTGAGGGAAAGGCTGTTGATGTAGTCTACCTAGACTTCAGGAAAGCCTTTGACACTGTCTCCCACAGTATTCTCCTGGAGAAGCTGGCAGCCCATGGCTTGGACAGGTACACTCTTTGCTGGGTTAAAAACTGGCTGGACAGCCAGGCCCAGAGATTAGTGGTGAATGGAGTGAAATCCAGCTGGTGACCAGCGGTGGTGTTCCCCAGGGGTCGGTGTTGGGGCCCATCCTCTTTAATATCTTTATTGATGATTTGGATGAGGGAATGGAGTGCACCCCCAGTAAGTTTGCAGACAACACCAAGTTGGAGGAAGTTTCAATCTGCCGGAGGGTAAGAAGGCCCCGTAGAGGGACCTGGACAGGATGTGTTTATGGGAAGAGGACAACAGGTTGAGGTTCAACACAGCTAAGTGCCGGGCTCTGCACTTTGGTCACAACAACCCCATGCAATTCTACAGGATTGGGGGAGAGTGTCTGGAAAGCTGTGCAGAGGAAAAGGATCTGGGGATGCTCATTGATGCTTGCCTGAACATGAGCTGCCAGTGTGCCCAGGTGGCCAAGAAGGCCAACAGCATCCTGGCTTGCTATCAGGAATCGTGTAACCAGCAGGACCAGGGAGGTGATCGTCCCCCTGTACTCTGCTCTGGTGAGGCCGCATCTTGAGTACTGTGTTCAGTTTTGGGCCCCTCAGTCCAAGAAGGGCATTGAGGCCCTGGAACCTGTCCAGAGAAGGGCTACGAACCTGATGAAGGGCCTGGAACACAACTCCTGTGAGGAGTAGCTGAGGGAACTGGGGTTGTTTAGTCTGGAGAAGAGGAGGCTCAGGGGAGACCTTACTGCTTTCTACAACTACCTACAACTCTACAACTCTGCTTATTGCTTTCTACAACTACAACTGCAGGAAGTTGCGGGGAGCTGGGCGTCAGCCTCTTCTCACAGGTAGCTAGTGATAGGACTAGAGGGAATGGCCTCAAGTTGTGCCAGGGGAGGTTTAGGTTAGAAATTAGGAGACATTTCTTTTCATAAAGAGTAGTCGGGCATTGGAACAGGTTGCGCAGGGAAGTGGTGGAGTCACTGTCCCTGAGAGTGTTTAAGGAAATTTTGGATGTGGTGCTTAGGGCATGGTTTAGTGGGTGACATTGGCAGTAGGGTGATGGTTGGACCGGATGATCTTGGAGGTCTTTTCCAACCCTAATGGTTCTATGATTCTATGATTCTGTGAATGAAAGGTAACTTTTCATTCGCAGTTTTACCTTTGCAAGATCTGCAGATGCATAGCAAAAGTACAGAGCATATAGCTCGCAGCTGTATGCTTCAGAAGCAATAAGTTTACTAATGAATGTTTTTTTTTTTCTCCTTTTGGATATTTTTTGTTACTTTACACATATACACTGAGTAAGATTTTATTCGTTTTGTGGAGGTCTTAACAATAAATAAATAAAATGTACCAATATGCATCATGTCGCTTCAGAAAATTTGCAAAAGTGCTAGCAATTATCTTGATTCCATAAAATAAATAATTGTCCTGAACACCAAACTGAAAGCTAACTTTATTTATAAATAAAGACACGAAGTATGTACCAGTCTGTGATAACACTCTCTCTCTCTTTCTCTTCCCTTCTCTCTCTTTATCTCTCCCTCCCCCTTTTAAACCTTGTTAATTCAGATCAATCCTTCAGTAGTAATATTGCCTTTGGGTAACATGCCAGCCTATGGAATTATATGTTTGAACACAGGGCCAAACTAGCAGTTATTCCCCTGCCACTAAAGGTGAAAAGGTTTCCAGTAAATCAGGTTACTTTTCCACAGGGTAAGCGGTGTTAAATACAGTCTCTCTGGGTACTTCATCAATATGATTAACCTATTGGCATTATAGTTATCAAATTACAGTATAAGAAGTCATACAGGTAAAAATAAATCTGTTTTCCATTGAGAAAAGCTGTTTAGATGGAGACTACTATATTAAAAGCTTGCAAAGTATATATATAGTAGAATCATAGTTCATGGGGAATCATTACCACAATGGAGGTTTTCAAAATTAAACTTGCAACAGTGTGTTAAGATGAGTAAAAAGCTCTTGGGGGATTCAAGGTACATACCATATAGGTCCATCATCTTATTAGTGTTTTATTACTAACCCTATTAGAAGTCTCCAAGCTGAGACAGATTACAGCATTTGGATTGTAGAGGTATTTGTAGACACTTTGCAACTCACACAAAATGTTCACCTTGGGATCTTGGTCCCTGTAGCTGAGTTAAATGGCTGCCCTAATTCCACTACCATGGCTGCAACAGTCCCTTAATGTACCATAAATTCAGTCAAGTACTTTGACCTCTTTATTCATTGTCACTGTAGCTCCTGAAATTGTCCATTCTAGCAAAGGGCCCGCAGGAGTTTGGTTCTTTTGACAAATGTGGGGGGAGTGCAAGCTGGTTTCCTGCAAAATGGAGTTGTGCTGTTACTCCAGAGAAAATAGAGGCAGTGAGGAGAAACTGTAACACTAATGCACATCAGATGGTATGGTCATTACTTCCTACTGCATGCAAATTATTCATAGAGTTTAATCAAATACATTGCAATGCATGAAGTGTCTGACTGTTTGGGGTCATATATTCAGTGTTGCTTATCGATTTCTTGTTTAGTTGATGAGAAGTGTTAGAAGTGATGCAAAGAAGTTACTCTGGACAAAGAAACCTGCTGCTTGTATAAATGTTTATAAACTACAGATGAGTATTCATTGCAGTTCCTTTCAGATTCTACTCAGTAATTTCTTTAAATCTGCATTAAACATAGTTTATGCTTTTTCAAGTCAAACAGGGTTTTTGAGTATGGTATGTACAACTTTCCAATAAAACACTTTTCAGACAATGAAGAATGCTCAGATCACCATTGTAATCAGAGCTCTCCTATTAAATTAATCATAGTATCTCAAAGAATAAAGGTAGATGAGGGTTCCTAGCAGGACCTGATATCATACAATAAGTTATTACTTAAACAAATGTAAAAAAAAACAAAAAAGTATATCTTTTTTTTTCTTTTCAATTTTTATTGCTCTTAAACAAACCAAATTCTACAATAAACCTAAATGTACTGAGAGGTGAAACAGTTGTAGGACTTTTCAGTCCCTACAAAATGTATGTTGTACTGCATGATGACAATCCATATCTAGAAGGTGTAAAAATATGACTTTTATTATGTTTAGTGGAGATCATTTGAAAACTAGAGTGGCCTGCATTTATCCAAAAGAAGAATGTTATTGACTTCTTATCTCAAACTGTCAAAAATTTCTTTTACCAGCACGTAGGACTTTTCACATCTCCATTCAAATAGCTATGTATGTTGTTGACTTAACATCATTAATTTTTTTTTACTGCATTATGTAGAAAAAGTATACTACATTCTTGATTTCTACGTGCTTAATATTTAAGACATGATGTAGTCCCAAGCTGTGTACTTCACCTATGCTAGTTAATACTGAGCTGATACATGGAAATTAATAAATACTGACCTCATTAAAAATGTTTCTACTTATTATGCATTAAAACATTATTTTTCTGTGCTACCAAGTTTCCAAGTCACTGAATTATTTGCAGATTATTTTCTGACCTCTGAGATATATGATATTCCCTCAGGAAACTTGAAAAAAAATGGATTGTATTTATTAGCTGAATTGTTTTTATAAAATCTAAAGGTGTTCTTAAAAACTGTTGGAGAAATTAGACACTAGAGGGAAGAATCCTTATATTATGAGCAAAAAACGAGTGCTTAGCCAGTGAAGTTTTGAGTAATGTTTCTTTACTATTATTTGTTAATATAATACCATATTTATACAGTAAATGCCTACTTGACATATTTTGTTTCATTCAGTGAATTAATGAATGTATTGGATTAATAAAATAAAAACTGAAATATTTAACTTAATCTTTTGCATCAGTTAACCCAAATTATGTTTCAAATGACTATGACAATAAATTTGATTACTGTTGTCATCATAATACAGTAGCACATCAGCCTGACAGGAAGAAAAAAGCTCCCAGTGTGTATTGTTACCAATTTGAATTCCTGAATTATTTTTAGTGTCTCAGGAGAATGTATCTCAAACTAATCTTTCTTAGAGGTGTAGCTTTTATGGATTTTAACAGGAAATCAGCTGTTGTTACTGAGATCAGAACTCACTATATTTTTTGAAAAATGCTATTTTGAATGAATTATTTAAATCTTATTTGAAGACCTCTGAATGAGGTACAGTGATCAATTTCTGTGCTTCTTTGTTTTACATCAGAACACTGTGGGAGGGAAAAAATAAAAACAAAAGCGTATTTAATATTTAGAGTGATAGTTTTTTTAAAAAATAAAATAAAATAAAAATACCAAACTGAAATTGTCAAATTGGTGATGTTAATACAATGTTGAAATTACAGGTCTTGTACTTACTACTTGCTAAACCAAAATAGAAAATTCCTCTATCTTATCCATCATCCTAGCTGCAGATGATGCCAGGTACATATGAAGAAGAGTCTATACTCATCCTCTATCTAATTTGCACTGAATTAATATATATTTATTTTTCTGAGGGGAATTCTTTCTCATTCCTTAAGTGTGTTAGATTAGGTACTAATATTTTGCATCGTCTTGAAGCATTTGTCCAAACTTCTATATTTTCTAGAAAACTCCATGTTGTCATCCATGGCTGCTTCTAAATCATCTTCAAAACACTCTAAATTATTTATAATCCTATTCTTATGGTAATAAATGTGCCACTGCATAGTACAGAGCAATCTTTTTTTTTTTTTTTAATGTGTTTCAAAGAAAAACTGCTATCATTAGGACCATTTAAAAATGCAGGAAAAGCTAAAGTAACAATGGATTTAATCTATCTTTCTTAATCCGAAATTCCTGGACTATAAACTATTCTATTTTCAGTTTTCTCAGATTTTTTATGTACCTTTTATGCAGTAACACCCAGGATCATTTAGGCTAAGATATAAAAAGGTATGATGATATTAAAGAATTAGGCTTTTGTGGCAGAATCTTAGAATGTATAGAGGCAGAAATTAGGTAAACACTTGAAGGGCTTTATAGAAATTAGCACACTGGAAAACTTTAGTAACCAAAAGGAAAATGTTATCTCCGATCCTAGCCTTTGCTAAAGTTTGGATGCCTTAGCCTAGGTCTACATTAACATATAATAAACCACTGTATCACAGAAACATAGAATGGCTTGGTTTGGAAGGGTCCTCAAAGATCATCCAGTTCCAACCCCCCTGCCATAGGCAAGGTCACCACCCACTAGATCAGGTTGCTCAGGACCTCATCTAACCTGGTCTTGAACACCTCCAGGGATCGGACATCCACAGCTTCTCTGGGCAACCTGTTCCAGTGCCTCATCAGTAGGAGCAGTTGATTTTGAAATCCACATGATAGCATTTCAGGTGCCTCTATAATTTTATAATTTTTTTTTTTGAATTTCCTCCTCTTTTTCCCTGCTTTTTGGAGGACCTCTAGCCCTTGATTTGATAGAAGTTCAAATAATGGATGTAGCAAAGTTTAATGGAAAACCGAAGTTAAGAAATGTTTTTAGAATCATTATTAAAAGTTATTATTATCATATTGGCAAGACTTTGCCAAGGATTCTGTACTCAGTTTGGTCTTCCCTGTCTGAAACAAATGAGCCCAACCTATATAAGAGACACAGGGAAGGACAACTATGTGATTGGAAGAATGGAGATTCCTGCTCATGGAAAGAAACTCAAAGAGCTGACTATGTTTAGCCAGGGAAAACAAAGCTGAGCAGGGAAATGATTGTCTCTGTAAATGGATCAGAAAGGTAAACACTGGCAGGGAAAGAGTTCTTTAAGCTTAAGGACAATGTTGACACAGATCCAGTGGGCATATCCCGCCTATGAATACATTTACAATGGAAATTAGCAGGTGGCATAGCCATCAGAAGAGTGAAGGTGTGAACAGATTTCTATCACAGTAATCAGTACTAAGAATAAAACTTTTTAAATATAAGCTTTCATGATCACATGATGACAAGTGAGACTGAATGATGTCATTACAAGAAAGGCAGGTGATACAGGTGATCACCTGCAGCACTGTACAGTTCTAGCACAGACGTATCTCCTCATCTCTGTGCAGTCCTGAGTAGTTTGAAGAGTGAAATACTAGATAAAATGTATCTGACTCCTGATACTGAGCATAGAGCTGTGACCCTTTTGTGATCTCAGTAGTGGTGTGAGGAGGGCTGATTTTCCTGGTGTTTGCATTACACCCAGGATCTGACCATTGTTTTTTGACTTGTTTGCCACCAATTGCATTAATACTGTTAGCTTTTTTAAGGTATTGCATTCTGGAAGTGGACTTCTGATCTGAACAGTGCAGTGCTATTGGATTCTACTATTAGTAAAAGTGGATTGCTTGGCATTTGAGTGGATTCAGTAGTTGTGAAAATAATATTGTAATTAACAATAATATATCAAATATTTTTATGCAAATAGCTTTTTGTTGTGTTATATGCTACACATAAAAGAAGTAATTATGAGGAAAAGAAATTTGAAAAAGATTAATTGTAAATATACAGCACATAATATTAATAAATATTACCCGAAACTGATTATCCTATGAATTTTCTTGGGGTAAGAAAAAAATAATTGTTAGTGTGTTTATAAGCTACTGCCAAAATATTATATTTTATATTTGATGGGAGAGATTATATATATTAGCACTGAGAGTTCCCATAAAGATTTCTGCTACCCAATATGCAGTTTTTATCCACAATTATGCTTTTAGGTTCTATAGTATTTTATGGAATAACTAATGCAGATGGGAAATGTCAGTAACGTCATGGTATTTTAACTCTGTAACAAGGTTAGTCCTGCCTCTGTGCAGTCAGGTTGAGGAGACTAGCCTTGACATAGCAAGCAGAGCCAGAGCCACACAACATATCTGTGCTGTTCAGAAAGACTACTCAGCATATCAGTGTGCTTTGTCACACAGCCATGTAACTGGCAGGCAGTGGTGCATATGGGTCTGCAAAATGCTCTGCTTTCATATTACATTCTTTTTTGGGTATAGCTTCTTTCACGCTCTGGAGAGCACACCTACCAACTCCCCAAGCCTGTGCTTCCAGACCTTGTCTGCAAGACTTCTCTTGAGGCAGTGGTGGTACATCCACAGGTAAATTAGTTGGCAGTGCTCCAGCTATTCAGCAGTTGTCCAGTGCTCTTTTGGTAGCCTGGGCTGGGATGTGTCCAAAAGGAAGAAGAAACTTGCATTTTCCCAGCAGTGAGATCCAACTGAAAAATTGTGTACAAGTAAAATAACTCCTTTTCTTTTATTAAAGAGCTTTGTGTATTTATACATATTAAAATAAAATTCCTGAACAACTTTCAATGAATTATATCTCGTTTGTGTAATATAAGTTTGGGAGAATGAAATTATTTTTAATAACCTTTGATGCAAACAAATTGTTAGTGTGTAGTACATGGGTGTGTGTGTACATCTGACAGTATAAAAAAAAAAAAACAGTTTGGTGCAGCCATGGACCTTCCGTTTGTACAATGCTGTATACACTGTGGGGAATTGTTCAACAACAGAGCAAACAGGCTGATGTGGAAGAGAAGTTCACCAAAAATTTCTGAATGAGTAGAAATTTGTGATACTTAGTGTGCTTCGAACTTTGAGATTTGGGAGGGCAAGTTGGGCAGTGTGTGAGAGAGGAATGGATGAGTACCACTCATATTTAGCTAAGTTTTGTATTCATCCCTATCAAGCTTATTGCAAAGGTTATTAAACTGAGTTCAAAACCAAACAAGACAGGGTTTGTAACTTGGGGCCCACCTGTCAAAGGACTAAAAATTTTACAAGTTAAAATAAGAATATGTAGTAAAATCAACAGAAGAGAATTACATGGCTTGCTTTCTTTTGCACTGAGATCTGCATTATGTGAAAGTCAGGGAAAAAGGTTGATTTGACAAAAGGAGGGGAGGGGAGAGAGTAGAGAAAATGGATCAAAAGGGTTTTGATTTCTTTACTGCACACTAATAACCCCAGTAGATAAACTACAATTATCCCACAAACAAATTGTGCTTGTAATAAAAAGTACAACAGTATTAGTTTATAAGCACCAAGGACTGGTTCAGATCTGTTTTACAAACTTAGGTTTTATAGGGGTTGGCTGTATTTTGAGGGTAGTTGATGAGAAAAAAATATCAGCAGAATTTTTTTTTCCAGTGCTCTCTAAACCAGATGAAGAATGACTAGGTTTGTGTGTTTCCAGTTCCTGACTGTGCAAGGCTAGAAAACTTCACAGTTCAATGTCACTGGAATGATACCCACATAACCAGAAATTTAACTGGCATAATCTCACTTCTTCAGGCCTTTTGGATCACTTTTAACTAACCCAGTAGATTTTATTTTCCTCAAACCGTTTTAATGTCATGCTTGCAGTATCATGAGGGTCTATAGAGAGCTCTTGAAATGGGGATAAGATGGCAAGCAGTGTAAAGAAACTAAAATTAGGTTTGATTTGGGTCCTGAGTGACAGTTTAGTTTAACTATTTCTTGAATATTTTGCCAATGGTTGCTAATCGTGTGCCAAAAATATATATATCTATATTTATTTTTCATTATGCTTAATTACACATGCCATCTTTCCTTTAGAAACATATAGGTGAGGTCAAACAGTGGCTGAGTAATATTTTCCTCCTCAGCTATGTGGCCTTCTAGCTTCATCTTTTTCTTATTTTACCTTAGGTCAGAGCAGAGAGCAGAGCCCAAAGAAAAAGAATTCCATCCAAAATCCATGCCGGCTCCAGAAAGTCATTTGTGGAAAGTAGATGGAAAACCAATCAAAATGTCTCATCAGCAAAATTAGTATTTATGAAATTAGTGATGGAGCAGAACTAGCAGAGTGATTGCATTATACACACTCAAAATGTAGAGGGAGGGAACAGAGATTTTGCTCATTTTCCCTCCCACTGCTAAAGCACTGTATTTAATTGACTTACAATTTTTCCCCTAATATATTTCTTTATGAAACCTGCCTTGAGCAATGGATACATTATTGTTCACCGAGGGTTGTGCCTCATTTGTTCCTGTAGATTGTGCCTAATTAACGCTAACTTGTCTGTACATAAAAAGTACAATAGGCTGTCCTTTCCAATTTAATTCCGACAGTTTAATCGAATCTGTATTCTTTCAAAAATAATTAGATCATTTACACTTCATTAACATGTAATGTAATGTTGAAGCATTCATCATAATGATTTCTTATTTTTCTTGTGCAATATTATCTCCTCTAATGAAACTGTTAACACCATGCATGTCTTAATTAGCTTTATCATATCACTGACAATTTAGGGGAGAGCTGCATTTTTACTAATGAAATTAAATTAGTTCAATAGGTATATTTGAAGAATAATATGCTGTATTAATGAAAAATATTAGGAACAGTCTTACCTTTACATACCATCTAGCAGTTCCTAGTCATTCATTTTTTTTCCATTTCTCTCTCTCAGCAATAAGATGTCTAATGTACATGAACCACTTTTTTCTTTCATCAGTGCTAAGCAAAGTGATGCTAGGCATCTCTCAGATATACTAAGAAATCATAGAAAACACTGATGATAAGAAAACAGAGATAGTAGCACTCCCTCCTTCCTCATAACCTTCCATAACCTCATCCCCTTTGGTTTGGGAGGTGTTTCCCTGCAGATTTCATCACCTCATCTCCAAATGCCTTCAGAAATGTTGTTTGTGGGTTAAAGCTGGTTCTCTGATCCATTTAATGAAGGAGATATTCAGTGTATCTGTGCTTAAAAATCTTGGCCAAAAATTAGTTGTACTGATTTTAACCCTGTGTATTGCTAAGAAGCCACTACTCCCATGGCCCTGGAAATCTTGGTGTCAGCACACATCTTTCAAAAAGTATTCACAAGCTATTCACATTCTGGAAAAATTCTTGCAATGAAGGATATATTTGTAAATATAAATAGCAAACACATTGCCATGAAGCATCTCCTGGAAAGTACTTAGTACACATAGATTCAAAGAAGCTAGTGGGAAAGCTGTGCTCTGTATTTCGTAGGAAGCATTCAGCAACTGCCCAGATTCATCTATAAACTAGCTACAGGTCCTCAAATGTTTTCAGAGACAGCTAAGCTTCTTTCCCTCAACTGTCTGTCTTGCCAATATGAGGAATGTGCCATATTCTTGTCTACTACAGCTGAGTGAATGTTGCAAAGCAAAACAAAAATTGCAGACTATTGTTAGAATAAAATACATAGATTTGCTGCTATCAATATTCAGGACATCTTTAATTTTGTTCTGCCTGAATACTTGTACAAACAATTTTATATTCAATGAATGTCTTCTGAGGTATTAGAAGTCTGGAGAGCACATATGTAAAAAGTGTGCAAGCCTGGGAGGAATCTTTCTGAAATATAGCTTCAAATGTCCAATCAGCAAGTGTAAGCAGCTTTGCATTCCATGTGACCAATCCCATACTATGTCCCTGAGCATCCAGTGGCACATAGTAACCAAGACCCAGTTGATATATATTTTACATAAACAAGCCTTAGGTGGGAACATTTGGGGTTGTTTTTGTTAATCAGTTTTGAACAAGAAACAATGCTGAAAAAATGAGTCCATCTGAGAACAATTCACAAGCAAGCCAGAAGGCTAAATTAATCAAATTATTTGCTATAAATAGCTTTACTAACACTAACTACTACTACTCACTTTGCAAAACTAAAGCAGAGGTAATTGTATTCATTTTTCTTTATTTATGCACTGTCAAAGGTTGTTGTACAAAGTATTTTGGACCATTGATAAAACTGATAAAGATAGTACCTTTGAGTACTAGAGGAGTCATCAGTGTTTTAAAAGAAAATTCTACAGATAACTTTTAATAAATTTTAATACACCTTACTAAAATCCACAGACATAATAGAGATCAAAAGTCAAATTCTGACCGTTTCATCCTAACCTGCAATAGCTTTTAATTTCCCTGGTGCTATTTTATGTTTCAGGAATTATAGAATGCACTAAGCCCTCATGTAGTATCATTGATTTTTCAAGCCTTTCTCACTAACATTTTGACTGGTGATATTTAAAGTTTTCTTGTTGTCCTTTTTTTTTTTTTTTTTTTAACTAGTAGTGTAACTTTATTCAAGGCTTCATTATGCAACAGCAGAATTTCAGGGGAACAGTATTTAGCCCACTTTTTAAACTTCAGTCATGTAAATAAAATTTCCCAAAGAAAGGAGATTAGTAATTGATATCTTCAACAAAACCATATTACCAGAAGGGCTCCAGTGTTTCCTGAATACTTTCTAAAAAGTTTTTGGTACTTTCTTTAATCTGTTTAAATGAAATGTTATTAATTTGCTATGTTCATTAGGGAATAAAGCATATACTTTTACAGAATGCTTTTATATTGGTTAATCAGAAGTTACATATACAGACCTGCAAACAATTGAAGACAGTTGGGTAAGAGATCCATACAGATCTTGTAGCTCTTTTAAGATATTGAGCCAAACCTCTTGTTTGTTTATTTTATTTTGCTTTCTTGTTTGTTTGTTTCATATACAACCAGCCAACCAACCATTTGTTTGCATGTATTCTGCTAGCATATTTAGCAATGAAAGTGTGAATGAACTTGTGGTTATGTGTTGGCACATTTATAGTGGTAATACTAATATGGCTGTTTATACACTTTACCAGCCTTTCTGCTTGCTATTCAGTAGGCAGAGCCTGGGAAATTCCCATTCTCCTAAAACACCTAATATAAGAAGTCCCCCAAGATATGATTCTTACCTACAGTCCTACTCCTGGACATGTCAACTCAAACAAAATTCTCAGTCCAATGATTCTGACCAGTATGAAGGATATCTAAGATTATTCCTTATTCAGCATTCAGCAATCACAATTCTCATTTCAAAAAACTCCACCTTTTAGCAAAGCATCCAATCCAAAGTGGGCTAGTTTGCAGAAGTGGAGCTTAAATGCACAGTAGTTTTTCTCTTTGAAGTTCTTGCATCCGCTGATGTACATAAGTATTATGAAGTCCTCATTATATAGCAGTGAAAACTGAAACAGATATTAAAAGATATTTTTGGACAGAGCTTAGGTTCACTATTAAAAAAGGGTTCCCTGTGGGCTGACTCTTTTTTTTTTTTTTTTTTTTTTCAATGGGAAATGACATAACGAGATAAATTGAGGGAATTTGGGCCAGAATCATGAATTATGAATCTCAGAGCATGATATGGAAAATGTGGAACATCTACAACTGAACTGATTTCAACAAGAATTACAGCTTTGGCTGATGTCTTCTAAGCTCTACATTTACAGTGAAACTGGACTTTAAACCTTCCATTTGGTTTAGTACTATAAGGAATTCTTTCTCAACATAAATAGTATGATAATTGAAGAAGCTAAAATTATGGTTAAAAACAATTATAAATAATTGCAAAGAATTTAATGATATATTATAAAGATGTACCTCTAAAGGCGAGAGGCTCAAGTGAAAGAGACCACCAGATTATTTCATGCATAAATGAATATTGATTATTATCAACAATGTAAGAGTAAATTTTTTCGAAATACTAAGGTCAAATTATTCTTTCATTTATTATTAACTGTGGTTTGGTTTGGTTTGGTTTGGTTTGGTTTCCAGCAAGTTCTTCAGCTAACGGAAAATGGAGATCTCTTGTACAGAGAGGAAATGTTAAGGCTGGCTTCCTCAGAGGCATTTCTCATGTGGCATAGCTGAGCCCTGGAATTCAGACTTCAGCAGTTTTCTAAACCACAGAAAGTATCACCAGCGTAAAACAAAATACTTAATATCATATTATGTACACTTTTCAATAATTATGTTAATTTATCCCAGGAAAAGGTTTATCTGAGAATGTAGTGCTACTTTTGGTGCTGTATTTGTATAGTTAAGTCTTGATCTTCTCTTATCAAGGGGGTTATAAATGATTAGAAAAACTCTGAAAACTAAAACTCTTATTAATATGCCTGAGAATAGATTTAGAGAAAAAAATCTACATTTCGTAATCAAATCTGGCCTTCATCATATTATGTCAGTTTACAGGTATTTGACATATTTGTGTTTGGATTAAAACTTCTTTTTTAGTATCATTATTCTCTTTCAATCACTATCTTTCAGATTCTCCGTTACTTGGATATATGCTCTGTCAGGTATTCTTGCATACTGATTTCTATGGGCAAGCTAAATTAAGTTCAGTTTTTTATACAGTATCTATTTGATTTATGTTTATATTTGTTTGTAATTGTCTTATGGTTGTTCGTGTTAATTAGAGAATAAATACGGAAAAGATTTTTTAATGAAGTGAATATATAGAAAAACACTCATAACATATGATGTCATTTCTATAAACCAGTATCAACCTTTTCTTTTCATGGTCTTATTGTGAATATTTAATGGAAGACATTTCAGAGATATAGAAAGGAACTTTTTTTTTTCTTTTCTAAAGTAACTCATGGGAACATTTTCCCAACAGTTTCCCAATGTAATCAGTGTATTTTATGGAACTGCAAGCCAAGGGAGAAGAACCTGTTGCTCTGCTCTCTAATCTATTCCCCCCCCCCTTTTTTCTTTTTTTTTTTAATTCTTATTTTACACCCCTTACTCATAGAATAATTGAATATCCAGAGTTGGAAGGGACCCACAAGGATCATTGAATCTAACTCCTGGATCCACACAGGATGACTCAAAAATCAGACCATCTACCTGGGAGTGTTGTCTAAGAGTTTTTTGAACTCCAGCAGGCTTTGTGCTGTGACCACTTCCCTCGGGAGCCTATTCCAGTAGACGATTCATCTTTCAAGGTTCTGGCACCATGAAGCTTCTCATGAGATCACGTGATAATTAAAAAGTCCCTGTTCTGCATCTTCCAATTATTTATGCATTTAGGTACAAATTCGCCGAGGCACTGTAGGACCTTCTGAGGTACATGCTTTATGTTATCTTCCTTTATTGAAACAGTCAAAGTTCAGCACATACTAACTGGTAAATATTTCTCAGAATGATATCTTTAAAGAGAGGTGATCTTTCCCCTTTACTCAGCACTGGTGAGGCCACAGGTGGAGTACTGTGGCAAGTTCTGGGCCACACAGACTTGTAAGAGAGACATATTGGACATGATGGAAAGCATCCAGCAGAGGGCCACCAAAATGATCAAGGGACTTGGGCACCCCTCCCGTGAGGAGAGGCTTAGAGAGTTGGGACTGTTCATCCTGGAGAAGTGGAGAATCAGGGATGATCTTGTCAATCTCTATAAATACCTGAAGGGAAGTTACAAAGAGGACAAAACCATGATATTTTCAGTGGTGCCCAGTGCCAGGACAAGACTCAAAATGGGCACAAACTAGAACTCAAGAGGTTCTGTCTAAACATCAGAAAGCACTTCTTTACTGTGTGGGTGATGGAGCACTAGAACAGGTGGCCTAGAGAGGTTGTAGATTCTCCCTCCTTGGAGATCTTCAAAAGACTTTCCTGGCCAACCTCCTGTAGGTGGCCCTACTTAAACGGGGGTTTGGACCAGATGACCTCCAACCTGTACAATTGAGCTGTTAAAGAGCTTATTCACCACCAGAGACTATAATGCTAGGAGCTACAGTAACGAAACAGGAAAAGATCCCTACTTTTTCTGAGCTAAGTCTTTTGAGCCACCTTCAATCATACAGACTCTTTCTCCCACCCCTATCAATCCTTCATTTGACTCTCTCCTTCTCCTTGCCACTTCTGAAGTACCTCTCCACTAGGACCCACGTCTAGCAGCTACAACTGCACAATACTGCTATTGCTATTCGCAGCTACTCTTTAACCAACACAGTCCAGTGTTTGGCGGTTTGGCTTCCTCTCTTCCTCCATTCTGAAGAACCTGTGTAGCTGAAGCAGCTTTGAACAGCGGGAGAAGACATTGGTCTTTAGGAAAAGTGCAGGAAGGAACTGATTTTACCCCTCCTTTGATCTTTACCTACTGGGTGATATTTTCAAGTAAGGGCTAAAAAATCTGGATCCTCAAATCAGTTTCAATAATCAGAGCCCAGAGGTGTTCTGAATAGTTCAACACAGTAGCAGTCTGCCTGAAGGGCATCCCTCTTCAACTGTTAAATGGTCCGTAAACTTCACCCAGTTTGGAGCTTGTAAGACAAGATTTTATGAGATAGTTAATTCATAATTCACCCCGATATACTTTTGCTATGTAGGGGTATTTCCTGTCTCTGCCTTCCAATACAGGCAGATAGGTATTTAATCAAATGGTTTATTACTGTTTGTTTGTTTGTTTGTTTTTAAGGAGTGATTTTTACATTGTGAATTACTAGATTACTGGAAAGTTATTACATCAAAATACAAAGATAGATGAACTTTTACAAGGTCTTAAATGGCAGCTGCAGCTCTCTGAGAGATGGATGAGCTAGTTTGAATCCAGGCGGATCACCTACACCTGGAGCTCTTGGTGTCTTACTTTCTGCAATATAAGTGGTTGAGCTAGCCACAATAAAGCACAAATATGTCAACATCCCCTGCAGCAGCAAGCCTGGGTAACAGCATAGGCACAGCCTATGGATAGCAGGATGATATAGCCCAATACAGTAGTAATGCTGACATGCTGGATCTCCGCTGGCCTGATCCGCAGCACAGGGCCATCCATGTATATCTCAGTATCAACACAGGGCAGAGGCAGCGCAGAATTTAGGGAATGTCCTCTTCTTTATTTAGGTCAGGTGGACAGGGAACCTGTCTTCATAGTATTTGTCTTGCTATGTGAAGAATAAAATTTCAAAATCCTTAAGAGTAGACACCAGTGCTATACAATGCCCTCTTTCCAAACAAAAAGCATACTTTGTAAACATCCCAGAGCAAGACAAGAGTTGACTGAATCAGTTTGCTGAACCACATTTTAATCCCCACTGGAATGCCACTAGGCTTTCCCAGTCAACATTTTCTCTGTACTCTTTGCACCTGGTTGTCACCTGTTATGCCACTGTAATTCTAAAGCAAACTACAACAATGTTACTCCAGTTTTATATTTGTCTGTGTAAACACCATCTAGCCATGTGGCGGTGAGGGGATATAGAAGGCAATATGTACTGTAACACTATTTGCCTGTAGGAATTATTAAACCCTAGACAGTATTCCTCAACTGATTAGAAATGAAGCTTGAATATTTTTTTTCAGTGTTCCTACAGAAGTCATCTGCCTGTGTTTAATTCTCCCAGTGAAGCTGTCTGACAACTGTGAGCTAGCCTTGCTATCTGCAAGGAGAGAGGCAGCAGCAACGTGATGGGAGCACCTACCTGGAACTAAAAGGGGATTCACTGAAATAAATATGCCGGGGGCTTGGAAGACTGAACCGGCTGCCATCTGAAGAGATGGCTTCACGGCCTGTTTACACACATTGTTCAATCCAGAGCATTGATTCTATGTTTGATGTGAAAAGAAATTAAAGCCTTGGTCTCATTAGATAACCGGTTATGGTTAAAGATCACAGGGAGAGTCTCTCTTCTTTTGTATGACACTGAATGAGTCTCAGCAGGCAGCTCCTTGTGCACAATTGATTTCAAGCAGAGTTTTGTCTGAAAGATGCTTCTAGATTATGGCAAGAAAGCATTCTATAATCCTTTTGCCAATGTAGTTATGTTTAACAGACATTCAACTCTTATCACTGATTGATAACACTTAACTCAAAACATATTTAAGCTTTAGGAATGTCAATATTTTGCCGCCAAGTGAAGGTGACCCTTGCTCTTCTTGTTTGCTAAGTGTGCGCAGTGGTTTGCTGGTAAATTTGTAAGGGTGGTTATGTGGGCAGGCTGTTATGGATTTGCTATCTTAGCCTGAAGTGTTTGCTGCTGATTATGTGATTAAATCAATAATAATTTCTGTTTGGATCCTGTGCTTCTGGATTCATCTTCTTTTCCATGCCGTGGAGCAGAACAATGGGCTCCTGCACTTGACCCAGAAGTGCTTTGTTATTAAAGAAATGCCAAAGGTATGGCAGGTGGCTTCCAAATCTCTTCAGAAAGCAAAATATTATAACAGCTCTACAGGTAAATAAACCAGTGAGGCCTTTGTGGCTAAGGAGGTGAACATGACAGGTGCAGAACCGGGGTCTCCTTTTAATCAACGTTACTGTTTATTCTGGCTTACCTGAAGTAGAGCATATCCTGCCAAACTGCTTTCATTCTATATTAAACCGATATTCTTTTATTCTGATACAGAGGGAATTTACATTTAAACAGGCACAGTGCTCACATTCACAGCATATGGTCATTCTAGCAACCCTGGTGGTTTTACATTACAACATAGGAGGTCTGTGCGATGCACTTCACAGGACAAAGAGGATTTCCTCTCTCTTTCTTTTTCTCCCTCTTTCTCTTTTTCCTTCCCCTTTGCCCTCCTCCCTTACCCCTTATATACACACAGACAGAGAAATCCCCATGGAGCAAAGTATATTAAGAATTCCTCAGTGTTCTTCATGTAGTACAAGCAGTAGATCTATAGCAGGGGAAAACAGACTTAAATTGCTCTAGGTTTCCAGTATTTTTTGTTTGTTTTTTGTTTGTTTGTTTTGTTTTCTTTTGTGTGTGTGTGTGATTTATTTTTTTTCCCTGTAACTTCTTTCCAGCAAAGGACACCAGCACAGTTATTATAAATAACTCATGCATTAATCTGAGCCACACTGGATGAATCTTCCACTCTCAGATGGGGACCCTCCTTTAATTTATCTTTCCAAATTCAGTGGTTAAAGGGGCTTTACCTTGTAAGGAACTTTTGTGCTGCTCAAGCTCTCAGCAGGAAAATCTGGGACAATTCAATGTCCCAGCAGAAATCACTGGGACACCAACAGATCTTTTAAAATCAGAACATCTGGTCAGTCACCTTATCCCATATGGGTAAACAGAATTTTGTTAATCAGACTGTTAGAAAACTGATTGAAATTGAAGGTAGTTTAATGGTTATAGCATAGTACTTGCCTAATGTTTTAACACTGGGAGCATAGTGTACTGTGATGGACAACAACTGTGCTAATCAGTTCTTTTAAACAACAAATTGCTTGCAGCAATGTTAAATATCACTTTTTTTAAAATGGTAAAGCAACCTCAGGGAATGTTTCATCACTTTTTGTAAAAGAGGGGGTTCCTAACACGACCATTTATCTATTAACAGCAAAAGGTACATTTCAGTCAACATATTTAATTAATATGCTGAGGCTGGACAAATTCATTTTGACTCATCTCAAAACCTCTTCAGAATTCCTACCAACTATCACACATTGCTAATGGCACTCTGGCAAGGAACCAAAAAACAACAAGAGATGAAGGAAATATGAAAAGAGAGGTGGAGAGAGAGAGATTGTGTAAATAAAGGTCAGAGAAGCTGAAATATTCTAAGCACTTGAGGAAGAAGAAATTTTCTGTTCAACAGCATCAGGATAAGCACTGTAGAAATATAGAATCATAGAACGATAGAATGGTTTGAGTTGAAAGGGGCCTTAAAGATGGTCTAGTTCCACCACCCTGCCAGGGGCAGGGACACCTTCCACTAGGCCAAGTAGTCCAAAGCCCCATCCAGTCTGGCTTTAAACACTTCCAGGGATGGGAAATCCACAGTTTCTCCGGGCAACCTGTTCCAGTGCCTCATAACACTCACAGTAAAGAATTTCTCCCTAATGTGGAATCTAAATCTCCCTTCTTTTAGATTAAAACCATTACCCCTTGTCCTATCACTATACTTCCTGATAAATAGTCTCTTACCATCTTTCCTGTAGGCCCCCTTTAAGCACTGGAAAGCTACTAGAAGGTCTCCGAGGTGCTCCAACCCTTTGGTCATCTTCATGGCCCTCCTCTGAACTCATTCTAATATGTCTGTCCATGTCCTTCTTGTGCTACAGGCCCCGTAGCTGAACATAGTATTTGAAGTGGGATCTCACAAGAGTGAAGTAGAGGAGGAGAATCACCTCTTTTGACCTGTTAGCTACACTTCTTAATATATAAACAGTAAATATGTAATAAAATTCAGCCCATTTTAAGTGGAAGACTGAAAGACAGGAAAAGGATGTTCAGTGATCACATGCACATTTTATAAATCCCAAAAGCATAGTTCTTTTCTCCATTTCTAAACATATTAAAAAAAAAAAAAACTACTTTCATGTACAGAATTGTTGTTTTTGAAATCATTTGCAGACAGATATTGTATTACGGACTTCTACAGTAAGATCATAACTTATCTGCAATGCAGAGAACCTTTTCTGTTTATCTGCTGCATTTAGGGATCTGAACTGAATGTGTTCTTCATCAGTCAACAGTGTATGACCTTTGTTAAAGAGATACGTCAGGTGTTCCTGGAGTGCAGGGTTACATCTGCAACTAGGGAGGAGGGTGAATGAGTCTTTCACTATCAAGCATATTTTATGGCTTTCTATCAAACTGTGTTACTTGTAGTGAAAATGAAAGGCAGGGTACTGCAGGCAAATAAACACATAAGTTTAAAAGGCAGTTGTTGTGAAAATAGTAAAATCAACTAATCCTGTGACAGACAGAAGAAAATTCATAGTACACCACTCTGGGTAAGATCAATGTTTACAGCAGGAAAAAAAAAAAAAAAAAAAAAAAAAAAGTAAGAAAGAAAGAAAAAGGAAGAAAGGAAAGCTTGTCCTGGCTCTTTTCACTGTAAATCAGGACCAGCTCCACTGGAGTCAATGGATTTACACCACTGTATGATCAAAATCAATCCTGTTGAAGTCCCAGTTACACAAATATTTTCAGAAAATCTTATTCACAGGTTTTAAGGGAACTGACAATAATTGCTAGCCCTGAAGAATAATAATTGTGACTTGGTACTTTCCTACTGTTCTAGAAGTGATGTTTTTCACAGATTTTTTCTAATAATATAACAGCGAAAAGTCTTTGATGCAGTCTCCAAGAGGAAAACTCATGGAGGCAAGCAGGCAGAATATGGCCTCAGTGATGAAACCAGCTTTATTATACCAATATAATAAACTAATATATTGTTAGTGCTATGTTCTTGAGGAAATATGAAATATAGAATGCAAACTGACAAAAAGTAACTATAAACCACTGTATTTGAGCAAAAAAGTTTCATACCATAGAGGCAGTGACCATAAGTGGGTGGCCAGTCAGTATGAAATTGGCACTGTTCCTTTTGTGTGCCTGCAGCCCTGCTGTTGGTTGATATTTGCTTGTCTGAAACCCACACAACCATGGAGAAGGAAGTAGCAGTTACACACGCATAATCCTTTTGTTGTCCTCATTTGTTGGCCAAGAAATCTCATCATGCTAGTTAGTTTAGTTCTTCAATGTAAGCACAAGACATACTGCATCAAGGAGGCTTTTTACAACAGATAAGATTGCATTTGGTCTGCTGTTGTATGCCATACTGTATATTCCACTTGTCTAGTTAGGTCTTTGTCAGAAACCTGTGGAGAAGAATCATGGGAACTGGGTTTTTAAACCCTCCTAAAGCTGCAGGTTCTTTAGATTTTGTGCAGAAATATACATTTTATAGCTGCTGGCAGGATATCCACAACTTCCCTTTGTGCATTACCATGAAGGGAACAGTATAGACTGAAGGTGCATGGTTTCAACCAGCACTCGTATGCATTTTCAAAGTGGAAGTGCAAAGTGAAGTGATAGGCTGATATTTGTAGATTTTTGAAAGAAAAAAAAAAATAGAATCTTCTGCTAAACTCATTTTTAGATGATTTATATGCACTAGAGGGTTACCGTGCTTGATTTTGGTTTAGCTTTTTTTTTTGTTTTTTCCAGGTTATTTTGATTTTAGAATGATAAGTCTAGCCACTGCTAGTCTAGCACAAATACTGATGGCAAGATAAATAAAGTATGAGAAACATGCTACTTCAGAATCTTCCTCACCCTTTATCTCAATTGATAGTTTTTAGGTTAATTGCAAAATGTGCTTGTCCTTTCCCAGTTCTTCTGTTCTTGCAAATACCATGTCACAACAGTGACTTTTTTAAAGTACATATGATCCCTCACTGCAATGTTCATTTAATTAGCTGATTTTAGGAATCATGGGGATGTTTGGCAGTTTCTGTTTTGGGTACTGGTGTCCCTCTATCATCTGTGTACTCTTGACACAAAGCTGCTGGGAGGGTATAATTATAGCTAGACTGATGTTGGCTTTCCAGAGCAGAACTGTCGTTTTGCTAACACAGTAAGTCAGAGAAAAGAGTCTTGGGCTTTGTTGGATGACAGACATATGATTTCATATATGGAATTACTCACACAGCTATGTTCTCTTTCCTATATTTTTAAGAGAAAATCACTCGTCATCCCCAAATAAAGCTTTTTGTCCAGGAAAAAAAAAAAAAAAAAAGTAGATTTTCTAAATCTTTGCTATCTTTGAGGCTTTGCGTCAGCCAGTTTCTAGCTTCTGTGGCATCTTTGGGTGATCTCAAGCATGCCTCCCACAAGAGACACCAACTCTCAGGTAAACAGAAAAAAAGGATAATGTTGTCTGTCTGGAAGACACATTCTCGTTTAGTAGAACAACTTTCATAGCCATTCGGAACACAGGTGCAGAGCCTTTGCCATTGAAATGCACTGTCTGGGTATTGACATATCTGACCACTTCTGAGGGCAAGAAGGGAGAGTAAAAGGGTTCTGTTTCATCCTTCACTGCATTTAGGCAGCGTCATAACATATATCTCTACATGTATACATGTGCAAATGTTTGCACATGCTTGTGTGCACACTTTTCACAGTTCACATGCACCTAGGAAATTTCTGCCTTATGTATTTGTTTGTTCAAGGCTCACTATTCTAAATAATGCCATTCCCTGCTCCCCCACCACCACCCCACACACACACTTTGCTTTTTGTTGAGGTTATACTCATTTTACTCTTAGCAAGCTAGTTTGTTCTCTTCCTCTAAGTTCAAGGTATAATGAGCAAAGCATCCGGATTAATTAATTAACTTGGTGCAATTCTCCTTTCCCCACCTCTGCTCCTCCTCCCATGGACTAGATTGGATCTAATCCAAACCAAAGCAATCCTCAAAGTCAGTCTTCAGCCAACAGTCAGTCCATTCTGCTGACATCCAAAGAATGGTTTTACTATATAAATGATAAAAAATACCCTTGCTAAGACAAGAAGCCCTTTAAAGACATTAGTGTCACCTTCTCAAATGTTTGCAGTGACTCCAGGCTCTTTCCAAATACTGTACAACATTTGCAAACTTTTCTGTTGTCAAGCATCCCAGTGAAATGTGATGCTTCAAAGCATATGAACTAGATGCCCACAGCATCTGATTCTTCTGAATGTCTCAGCACCACACACACAGCAGAGTAGACAGACTTTTTCTCTTTTATTTATAGTAACTTAAACTTGGGCAGCACCAGGTATGTCAAATTACCTTACTCATGAATCTTCAGGAAATTATTGCTCTCTCTACATAGTGCCATGTCCTTTAAAATGTGTAAGAGGAAGGGCACTGTGCTCCCAGCTGGAAAGGTGGTGTTTTAATGCATGTATCTGATACTGATTTATGCTCTGGACAGAATTTATAGCAAGATGGAAAAGGCTATGTTTTCACTGAAAATTTACGTACATCATTTTATCCATGGATCTTTATGTAATGTCAGAACTATCTGAGTCAACCAAGTGAGTCACTGAGCTCTAAATGAAGAGACTGTTGTAGACTGTTTGTGTACATCCCTTTTGGAAGATTGTTGCTATTTGCTGCAAAGAAGTCATTTAAAATAGATGACATAAATATATTTCTGTATTATGCATCTTTAGTGCCTAATTTAGATTAGGGTATTAGTATATTTTGCTTGCAGATTTCCTGCCTCTTACACAAACCTCTTTCTATTGTCTACTGTAGGCAGTAGACATGATACATAACTAGCTCGGATGGATAAAGTATTTTGTATAAAGTATTTGGTCACCTGAGGTTACTAACTTTACCAATGTGACAGGATAGTTCTGGGTTGAATGAGTGTGTCCTGGACACGGAAGAGCAGATAATGCATAATGTTCTTGTTTTGCATAATGAAACCATATCATTTTATGTCACGAGGAGGCAGAAATGCCCTAAAGATAGGTTTGAACTAAGGGAAAGCATAAGATTTATTTATTGTTATTTTCTAAAAGAAGAGTCTGCAGAATTAAGGGACCTGGGGATTCATTCTCTAGCTAAAAGCATTAGAATCTTCAATACGCATCTGCTATTTGGCGCTCTATCCACATCTCCTACACAGCAGTGACTCTCTGGTCAGATGAATTTTGCACAGGCTTTTGAGGCTATTGATTGAAGCCATATTGGTGAACATCAAGCCATATTGTCCTGTATCATCCCACTTCATCTCATGTGACTGTTACAGGGAGGAAGGAAGTTAAAAATCTCCAGTGATGGTAACTGCCTAAGGGTGAAATGGCTAAATGACCCATTCTTATCCCTTTCTACATAAACAGGTGCACACTGAACTTACCTTTGAGTGATAAAGATTCACTCTGCCCTCTCCTCAGACTAGTCAGTGTGCTATGACAAACTGGTTCAAGAGGGCTGCACACAAACACACGCAAAAATCTTTTAGCAAAATGTCATTGCACGGGAAATTTTAATGGGAGACGAACGTACTACAGCAGGAACTACAACACTAAGGCTGACGAAGTGAAAAATTTCAGTGGTCCACAGTGTGCTGAATTCTTCTGAACAAATGTTTTTAAAATGCATGTTTGTCCATGTGAAAATCCTTTAACAGTTGTTGAGTTTTATACAGGACTTGGTAGCTTATCAGCAGCATCTTGCCGGATAGGGAGCTGCACATGACTACAGGAAAAGAGCACATCTGGCAGGACTGAGGATTTCAGAGTTTCAAGGGCCTTGTCTTGATTTAGACATTGATATTTTAGTCACAAGGAAAGATGCATTTTTCAAAAGGTGTAGTGGATTGCTATGAGAGAGATGTTTGCAGCACTTGCAGTTTCTTCACAGTTCGGTGGAAGCTAGGAGGAATCACTGAGCAATATGGCCAGTAATCACACTTTCCATGGTTTAGGCTATTCTTCTTGAAAATGTAGACCATAAATACTTTACAAATGTACAGCAGGATAAGGAAATGCATTATTATATATCAAATGAACCAGTCCTTATAAGTTTATTGAAAGGAAAAGAACTGTTCTTAATTGTCAGTGTTGTACACCAGCTTGAATATGCATCTGTTCTCTTCATGGTTCTGTTTTTTAAATCTCAAACCTGTACAAGCTCTTGGAGAGTGATTCCCTGCAACGGAGAAGCACCCTGGAGTTCCAAAAGTGAGCTTGCAGTGAAATGGATTTAGATGGCTGTTAGTGATCTTAACCAGAGTGGAACTGGATTCTGCATCTTGCAGTTAAAGGTTGCAGCATAAAATCTGTGTCTGTCTTTACTATTTTTCATTTACCAATGCATGTTCATAGTAGGGTGAGTTTCTTTTTAATGTCACAGCACAGCTGTCACTCTCTTCTCTTGTTCCCACCCATAGAATGGTCTCTGATTTTAAACTACTTTACATCAGATTGCAATTAAATAAGGATTCATTGTATTCACAGCTCTCCTATATAACTATATAACTCCTATTTTGAACAATTAGTACAAACAAGATCACAAAAGCAAGGTTCCCACATGAGGATCTGTTAGTTATTCCTTGGCCAGGGGCAGCAAGCAGCACAGGAACCAGGATCCTTTCACTGCTGAGACTTGTTGGAGTTTTCTGTACTTTTTGGTATAAGCTATTTTTCAACACTTCAGTACCATAGTGCTACTGTCATAAGTTTCAATAAATGCTAAATCATACTGGCTGAAATCCTAATGTTTTTTATTGCTTGAAATAGTCAGGGCTTTTTGTTTATTTATTTTAAGTATCAAAACACTTTCTGCAAAACTATTTTCAGGTAAGCAATGAAACAAATGGAAAAAGGGAGGTTTTGTTTGTTTGTTTGTTTGTTTTTGAAAATTCAGTCTTCACATGCTTTGTTTTGTGCTTCAGCTTATTCTGTTCAAAATCAATACAGCCAGCTCGGCAATACCTAACTAACAGCCTAGAACTAGTGCAATCAAATGGTTAAAAGTTAATTGAAACCAATGTGTGTTGAGATCATAGTGTGTTTTGTATAGTTGTGTGGTTTTTTTTCTTTCCCCAAGCAAAGTGTTATGTGTTATTCAGTCACAGAGCATAAAATGGGTCAAAGTCAGCAAGTCGTACAGAGAATAGGATTAATGCACTATGGTACTAGTGGGCTAACACACTGCAGCAGCACACCGGTGGCTAAATATTTAAATTATATGTATGTCAGTGTGCAGAACAACTTGAAAGAAACCTGCTCTTTCCTTCGTATAGTCCGGCTGTGATTTCTGAATAACATTCAAGTTCAATGCAGCCACCCCCTCTGACTATCACAGAGCTAACTGGCCTATTGTGGTGGTGCTGCCATTTTCCCCCTTCATTTTTTCTCCCAGCATACTGGGGGTATTTTCAATTAAGAAGAATTCAATTTTGAATCACAGTTTTGCAAAAGGTTCAGTGCTAATGAGTAAACATAGGAGGACTCGGTAATAATAATTCATAAGCAGCAGGAAGAAAAGTGCACGCTTTGTTGTTGGACTGGTTGGAGCCAGTTCATTTTATAGAATTTCATGCCAGCTACACTCCATAAATTTTTCACAATGATCATAAAATACCTTTTTATTTTATTTTTTTTTCCTTTTGTTGCTCTCCAGAGTTTATTCATTACACATGAAGCATATCTGTGCTGTGAAATCCGTTACTAAATACCTCAGGACCTGTCATGCCACTGTAATTTAAATTGAATGTAACAATAATCCAGCCTGATTGCCCAGCTCACTAGTTAATGTGAGGATATTTGACTCTGTTAATCACCACAATAGCCAGGTCACATTTCCACCATTGCATAAGTAAACAGATTAACTGGCATGCAGTGCAGCCTTTACAAACTGCTCGCTGGTGACATTTGCAGCACAGCAAGCTGCAGCCTAACCAAGAGAACAAGAAATTGGCTCTTGCATTATAAACCACAATTTTATATGCATGAAAACAAAACAAAACAAAACTTTTAAAAATGGGTTTGAGTAAAGCATATTCACATTAGAGAGTTAGGTATTCTGAGCATGGCACCTGAGGAAGGCAGGTTATTTTTCACTTGCATGTACACAGAGTGTGTTCAGTGTATCTCACACTAAAGCTTCATTGCCTCTCTCAGAAGTAGCTCCACAGAGATTGATTTTATATTATGTGAGATCTGTTTCTCACTGTGCAAAGTGTTGCAATAATCAGATTTTCTCTGGTTTGTATTTTCCTTGATCTTACGCTAAGCATTACTCTGAGCAACTTTTAGATCCCAGTGTCAGCTGCCTCTCAGGCCACAACCTTTGAATCTGCATGTTGTGGTGGGGGAAAAATTACAGTCAATGTTGTGGCAAGTCAGTGCTGTGGCCTTGTTGGTTTAGTATAAGTTAAGAGAGAGAGAGAGAGAGAGAGAGAGAGAGGAAAGAAGGAAGAAAGAGAGAAAGAAAGAGCAGTACTGATGATAAAACCTGATAAGATTCATCAGGTTGAGATCACAGGCTTGCTATTGTACCACAGTTTTTCAAAATTGCCTTTCCCCCTCTTAATCCACCGTATGTACTGGGCAGCCAGGATAAGAGCCCGGAGTGGATAATATCATTTTGTTTGTCCCAGCAATATGATGCTATCAGGGGTTGGCTGTGCTTTTAATTAAGGGAGAGCACCCTAATATGTTGGGCAAATATACGTAATAAATCTATTTCTGTACTATCTGGAGGAGAGTATTGTAAGAGCTAAGATCTTGAAGTTAAATCTAGGCTTTTGTGATCTGTTTTGTACCCAGGTGTCTCGCCTGCTGAGGAAATGCTCTCTTTTAACAATGAAAAGGTTATATATCCACAACGACTTCTGTTTTGTGCATTTTATTGGCGGTCTGAAGTCATCACAGTCTCGTGGCATTAAACCTGCCACCACTCAGCCTCAGTGGCTGGTATGTATTTTTGACACAGAGTGCTCCAAATAGGGTTACAGCCCAGCACAACAGCAACTCGCATCGTATTTTTGCCTCTTGCTGTCTACTTTTTCCCCTCCTGTTGTTTATTTTGAGGAACAGCAAAACAGGAAGAAAAAAAGACATCACTGCTCATCCAGTAGTAAAACTTCTTTTATGGGGCTGGCCTTGTAGTCTAGTGCTACTGACACCAAGGATTTGAGAGAGAATCCCAGTGAAGTAATACACACAGTGCTCTCACAACTGTTCTGGCTTGTGACCTGAGAGAAGCATCAAAGGAGCTGTCTTCATCTTTCTTCTGCCAGAAAAATGATTGGCTCAACACAGGTTCAAGGATGAGAGACACCAAGCTAGGAAAGGGGAGAGACTTCAGTTACTGAGTGGGGCTAGTAGGACAAAACAATATCTCTTGTAGAGCAAGAGGGGAAAAAATTTGAAAGCAAATGTAATAATAAGGCAAAAGAATATAACATCAGCACATGGATAGGTACCCAAACAGAAAGTTAGAACACGTTTTTCCCCCAGGCAAATGTTTACAGTTCACACCATGTCTAAACCACTGCCACTGTTGTGTGAGACTGACAAACAAAACTGACTTAGTGGCTTCACATGCTTTTATATAACCCTATAATTTTTTAAGGGCTTTGTTTCATAAAGTGAAATTATGTAGCCAATTAGTCTATACTGTGCACTAACCCCTGTTATGCCTTGGCTAGGAAAGAGAATTTAAACGAACAGAGTTATTTCATTTTGCAAACAGGTTATTGTGTATGCCCTGTAAGTATTTCATAATAAAAGTGTTACATGTATTATAGTAATGAATTATTTTGTTGGTTTCCCCAGTTAATGCTTTAAAAAACATGAAATGATGGCATATAATTGGATATATCTCAATTCAGAGCAGAAAACTCTATCTGTCACTTGGGAAAATAGAGAAACAAGAAAAGGTGATGACTTGGAGATGTAGAGCCTTTTACCTGCATCCTGAAGGTACCTGTGGGTTGGAAACTCACTAAGTGCCTGTTCCAGTATTGTCTCATAAAGGTTAACTGAGAACCTAGTTCATATGTGGTATGGACTGCCAACATGGGTGGCAGTTCAAGGAAAGAAGCTAAGAACAGAATGGAATAGACATAGAGGCATCCTCTTGGTCCAAAATAATGGTCACCACTTCTTTGTAACCTGCTTCTTGCTCAGACAGGGAGATGCCAGGTAGAGGATGACTGCCTGTGTCAGACAGACCTAGTCAGAGGGAAAAGTAAATAAGGTTGAAGTATGTGATTTTAAAGGACTTTAAAATGGCCTAGCATCACAGCAGGAAGCTTTCTTTTTTTTTTTTTTTTTTTTCTGGTCATGTCATTTTTACTTCATTTGCCAGGCTGATCTACCAGCTCCAATAGATTGAGCAGGGATTATTTAAAGGGTGAGTAGAACATACCAGTGAGATCTGGGCTTCAAGCTTTCTGTTGGGCTACACAAAAAGAGTTGAATAGACAGTTTAATGAAGGCAATGCCCTCAGGGTTGCTTGGAATTATTTTGTTTGCATGATTTGATACAACATTAAAAACTGTCCCCACATTTTTCTGCTCTTTTTCAGGACTAGAGAAGGGCTTACAGAGGAACCTGTGAGATGCTTCAAGTTTAATGTCCTGGTGTAAATTCCACTACAATACTCTAGAGAGAAAACAAGTGTTTCACTTTCAGAAGGCACAGAAATGAGAGGGAAAAAAAAATGTATTGGATAATTCACCACTAAGAATATACTGCACTAAGAAGACACCAAAGGTAAAGTGTTTTCTGGAGCAAGATACGAAGATCTGAAGGATATAGAAATAGCAGTCTGAGAGCATTGATCATCTTTTGACAAATATTAGTCAAATTTTAGGTTCATATTAAAAGTTTAATATCAGCAAACTACATGTGTTTTGAAGGATGTTTTTTATCATTGATTCTGAGCTATGATATACCCAGCAGGACACAGGGAATACTTCATGCTGCTACAAACTCTATAAATAACACACAGGCTCCCCACAACCAATATCTGCACCACAGCATTATAGATACTCATACTAGTTCAACTCAGTCTGGGACACCTATGCAGTCCCTTGCAGGTGCCAGGTCATCAAAAGTGTTGATGTATGTCTTAGCATGGTATGACATTTGGGCTAATAAGCTCGCCCATTCTGTACTTTGCAGGAGCAGCTGTAGGACTTCAATTTCTGGCTAGTTCACTGGATATCTCTGTTGCATGTAGAACAGCACTACCACAAGTGTGCATCTCCTAGGACAATAGAGTAGATATAAAATTTAAGAATAGCTAAATGTTATTCACTTGCAGACCATCAACTGATAATCATGAACTCAGATGACTTTGACTTCTAGGAAGAGGATATAAATCACTCTGACTTAAAATCTATTATAATCATTTCCTCCAAGTTTGTGAGCTACTTTCATAATGGGCTCTGGTCAGTTGTCCAGGACAGTTTCCCCTTTTCAGAAAACAGCTAAAAGAAATGTCCTTTATATCACCTAATGTGCTGACACTCTATATTCTTGTATTCTGTTTCAGTTGGGATAAAGTATATTCTTGGAAAATGTTAAAGCTCCTCAAATACCCCTCATATTACTTCAGTTCAAGCATTAAATGGTACATTTTTACTCAGCTACTTAGGGTTTAATTTGCTCCAAGTGTTTTTCTAAGTACTGGAGAAGAAAAGACTCCATGAAATAGTAACACAGCAGAATAGATAAAGTGGAAGGCACCAAAATGTATTGAGAGCTTTTCAGTCTATTCAACAGTTCTGCCAATGACACCTGACATGCCAATAGCAAAATATACCTTGATAATGATAGGTGTAAGTGAAGGGCAGAGCTTTGGGGAGTTGCTCACTGAAACATTACCCACTGATTTCCCTTTCAGCTTATAACTACTTGCCTGTAGTTTCCAATTTGTACAGAAATAACTGAGATTGATGAAATGTTAAGTGTTGCTAGCCAATTTCTTTTTGTCCCAGACATTTTTCTCTGCTAGCATTTCAAGATATAGAGAATTTCTGGAAGAGAAAACAGATAAGTAGGCAAGCTCCACTACTACTTAAGTCAAGCAGATGGTGGCAGGCCTGCATGTACTGAAAGTTCTTACTTGTATTCTTGAAAGCATTAACAAAAACAACTGAGTCACTGGGACGATTGCAAGGTAGTGGTCTCATGCTGCAAAAGCGAAAATTGACCTGCTGTTATTCTCTTAACTTTTTCCAAAGTTGTTTTTCATGGTCCCTGTTGCAATCACAGGCAACCTTCTAGCCCATGGTTTTCCAAGAGCTGACAGAAGCCAGATGTACCTGGTAAACTTTATTATGTGGTCAGCAAGAAAGCATGCACTATGTATATTCCTTTATCACAGTCCCCTAACACTGGGCAGTGTTACATACCACTAGGGGGTATGTTTGTTTTGCCAAGATGGTCTATAAGCATATTTTGTCATTACAATATAATCTCTTTGTGAAGATAAAACACTGTGCAGGGTTGTGAGACATTCTGGTAGAGGGCCATATGCACCACAGCGCTCAAATGACTGGAGCAAGAGTATTTGGAATGTACTTGCTTTGTGTCAAAACATACACATAAATTTACTTTTGTATTCGATGTTTTTACTGAAAAAGAAAGAATCTGTGTTTTGATGGCAATAACTTTTCTTAAATTTCCTTTTATTTCAAAGTTACAGATTGTATGTTATTTTAAAGTGGATGTATACACACAAAGTTATGATGGGATTTTTAAAGGAGTTTAAAGAACTCAGTTGTCAACTCCATTAAAAATCTTTGCCTTTGCGTTCTCAACTCTTAGTCCACTGTTCATCTAAAAAGGGAAAAATAGAAATGGATTTATAGCCATTCCATTCTTTCCACTGCAGGTAGATGTGCTCACATCTGTCACAAAGAGATACCTAATATGTTAGCATGAAAAGCTGACACCACAGTTACATAAACAACACTATCCAGGGCTTCTGGCTAACCCTTCAAGCACTCACCATTCCACAGAAAGCATTCTTCAACTTTCATGCAGTCCTAAGACTCATCTTCTTCCTCAGCTTGTCTTTGAGAACAAACTCTTAATGGGGTAGTACTTCCATACAGTTTCCCAAAATCAAGCCTGTGCTAATAAGGCATAGTTAAACCTTTTTAGTAAAAACTGTTCCAAAGGAAAGGGACATGTAAGTCATTGAACTTGGCAAAACCCATTGTTTAAAAATACTTCCATTTTAGTTATATGATTTAGGCCATATAAAACAAGCACTTTAGATATTTAAGGCAGAAGTCTTTATTGATTTCCTCTTGGGTCAGATTTCCTGGAATGATTGCAAACAACAGGAGCATGCCCCAAGTTTCACATTCTCACTTAAAGTCTTCAAATACAAAGATCAAAAATCTTCCCAAAGAGTTTGGAGACTTATATAACTCTCTGAGAATGGGCCAAATTTGTCTCCAGCCACCATATACTGTGCAGGATTATGTTACTTGGAAAAGAGGTCCTGACAAATTCAGATATTCTGGTTTCTCTCTCTTTTTTTTTTTTTTTTTTTTTTTTTTTTATAATTCAAAATTTCATGCTGTTTTCAGCTGATTCAGCTGATCTGATGTCTAGTGGTAGGTTGACACCTGCCAGCATCTGAGTTCTCACACAGCTGCTGCTAATGGGGGATAGAATTTGGAAGATGAAGGCAAGGAAACACATGGGTCAAGATAAAGACAGTTTAATAGGTGATGCAAAGCTGCATGCACAAGAAAGCAAAATAAAGAATTTATTCTGTACTTCCCATCTGCAGGTAGATATTTAGCTTCTTCAGGGAAAACAGTGATAAGACAAATGCCATAACTCCAGACATGCCCTCTTCCTCTTTCTTTTCTTAAGTTTTATTGTTGAGCATGATGTTATATAATATGGAATATTTCTTTCATCAGTTTGGGTCAGCTGTCCCTGTGGGGAACCAGCATGTGGAAAAAAAAAAAAAAAATGTTCAGTGCTTGGCAATGACTGCTTGGCAATAGCCAAATCACTGTTCTGTTTTAGTGACAAATCCAAAACACAGAACCGTATAGGTACAGAATCTGAGGAGAACCATGGTGGCTCTATACTACCATCACACACCTCAACATTATGGATCTTGAAACAATAATTTTCTCAGCCTTAGGGTTGTTCTGACTTGTGTGTGACTGCCCGTAGCGGCCCCCAGTGAACCATTTAATGAGTTAAGTTCTGCCAGAGTACGGAGGCAATGTGACCATATCCTGTTTTGCTAGGCAGTAACCTTCCAGTGAGAAGCTGATAATACCATATAGACTGGCACTCCAACTGTTCCTCAGTCAGTAAGCACTGTGCCTACTCAGAGCCAGAAAGTAGGCATCACAAAACCTTTTCAGTGAAAAAATCTTTTCACCTGAAATTGAGACAGAATATCACTATGTGGCTGTTATAATATCACAGTATGGCTGTTTTCACTTCCATAAAGAAGAATCAAACCTATTTAGTTTTACCAAAACCATGCTAACATGACTTTTTGGATATAAAGTTTCCAGAAGGCTTAGTGCAATATTTGCATAACGCAGACATGGGAACTGAACGCCAGAGACTGTATTAAGAAGATGACTCTCCTATCTTGTTTCTCAGTCTGTCTTAGACTACTTTAATTGGTATCTGCTACTGTCTGTTTGAATGCTACCAGATATTCCCAGACTTGTGGAGTCTGCTGCAGGGCATGCAAAACATACACAACTTTCTCTGCTGTGTTAAAATAAGAATAAAATACTAAAAAATATGATTTACATTTGCCACCTCCTACACATAAGTACAGGAATTTGGGGGTCTGGATATCTTAACAGATGTTGACTTTTTTTTTCACTTCTGTTGCTCTTTTCTTACAGATTTTGATGAGAGGAAAACAAATGTGTAAGAAATCCTTGCATCCTTCTATAAAGTCATCATGTCAGTGAGTTGCTACAATGTAAACTACTAAAAACAGCCTTTATTAACTTAGTGTTACATATATATTTATATATTTGTTCTTATGAACTGAAATGTCTATCTGAAGGTTTTCCACAGCTTGCCGGTTTTGATCAGATTTGTTGAAAGGGAGAATTCTCCTAATCTGGCAGACTGAATATTTGGATAGTATCTTCTTACTTTATCTATGAACTCTTAGTTCTTGAGAGTTTCTATATACAACTGCATACAAGACATCTACAAACAATCCAGTATGACCAAAAAGATACGATGCTCATTATTTATAGTTCTCATCAATTTCACAGACAAAACAGAGGCAGATTATCCAAACAGGAACCGTGAAATGCTACAGCCATGAAAGGGAACATTTTCATTCCCAGTCGCATTACTTGCACACACAATCATCACTAACAAACATTATAACTAGGCACTGTGCAGCAGCAGTGTTCCCTGAAGACATTGCTAAACTCTACTTTTCAGTGTGCTTACTCAGGACTCCAGTATAGCCTTACAAACTTTAATGATTTTAATGCAGATCTCAGCAAAGCAGACATCTAATTAAGGGAAAAAATGAGTTGTTTTTTCCTTTCTTCTTACGTACAGATGATTTTCATTTTCTCTGCCCACTTTACTACAAAAAATTTAAAATAGAGCTATAAAGAAAGTTCAAATTATATTCTAGAAAAGTATAAATAGTTACAAGCATAGAACAAACTAATGTTATTGTTAGGAATTATAAAAAGAGAGAGAAAGAAAAGAAGAGGATAAATAAAAATAAATAAAAAAAAAAATTAAAAAGAAGCCTGAAAGCTAGATTTCCACATTTTCCAAGTGGAAAGCCTGATATAATATTCATTGAAATAGGCAAAAAGCATTCTAGAATTAGAATTATTAGACTTTTAGAATTCTAGAATTTTGTTAGAATTTTGTTTTTCCTTTTTAATACTGAGTGTTCACTTTAGGACTTACATATTTCATGTTTTATTTTTTCCTTAAAATGTCATCATCATGTGTAATTTTGCACTTGTTTTTCTGTGCTGTGGAAGAAAGGGGAAATTAGGACTTTTGTTTAAAAAATAAAAATAAATAGTAATAAGACGACGTTCATTCACATTTATCCAGAGTCTAGGTACAAGAATAGCTGCACTTGGCATTGCAGCACAGGTCACTGATTTCCCTCAGCCATACTGTGAAACTATGTATCACCTTAGTATTTTCAGTCTTACAAAATTATCATAAAGGGTGTCCCAGACCATGGGGAGTTCTCAAAGCTGACAGCAGCATATAGTAAACACAAAAGAAAAGGAAGGAAGGAAGGAAGGAAGGAAGGAAGGAAGGAAGGAAGGAAGGAAGGAAGGAAGGAAGGAAGGAAGGAAGGAAGGAAGGAAGGAAGGAAAGGAGGAAGGGAGGAAGGAAGGAAGGAAGGAAGGGAGGAAGGGGAGGGGAGGGGAGGGGAGGGGAGGGGAGAGGAGGGAAGGGAAGGGAAGGGAAGGGAAGGGAAGGGAAGGGAAGGGAAGGGAAGGGAAGGGAAGGGAAGGGAAGGGAAGGGAAGGGAAGGGAAGGGAAGGGAAGGGAAGGGAAGGGAAGGGAAGGGAAGGGAAGGGAAGGGGAAAAAATCTAATTGCTGCTGTTGATATATTCATCATTGCAAATTTAGTAATGTTTCTTTGTTATTATTCTGATTTAGAGAAATCATTATTACTTTTGTAAGATGCACTATGAATGAGAGAAGAAATGCATGAACTGCTGCACTCTCCACAGTGTATATGTACTGTTGATTGTGTACACCACTCAAATTTCTGAACACCACTGTCAACGCTACTTAATATAACTTGTGAAAATAACCAGATATTACTTTTTAAGTAAGGATCCAGCAGACAGTGATCAGGAAGATAAAATATCTATTTATTTTGGCGTACCATTCTGGCAATTTTGTCTGTCAATATACATTCTGAGGGCTATAGAAGTTTAGGAGAGCATTCCATGAACTGACCTTCCCTGGATCTGACCCTGTTCTCCATCTCTCTTTAAGTAGCCTGGACTGCAGTACTACCTTCACCAGCTCTGTGGTTAGTGCTGAATGCAAACAGCTTTGCTGACTTTTAAGTCAGTGTCCAGTAAGTGCCCACCTTTAAATGGATTGACCTTGTTTTACAGAAGAATGCATAACCCAAACTCTACTTAGAGATGTACTTTGGTAGAAACAGAACACTGATCTAAAATCCATGGCTGCTCTCATCACCCTACATGTTTCCCAGAGTGAATGAAAAATGGTGTGTCCTTAAGACTGAAAATTTGGCCTTCAATCCTAATTATTTCCTTCTCTTTGCAAAATGAAAGTCACATCCCTGCATTTGTCTCTCCCTTATGCTTCAGAATGTACTTTGGAGAACCCATCTGGCACGTAGGGTGGCTGAGCTTAGCTTTCCCGGTGGGGTATTAGCAAAAGGTTAAAACAGTGTTAACCTGGAGCAATGTCCCCATTTTCTGTAAAAGGTTCTTCTGACCTGACATCAGTTTCTCACTGCCAGCTATGTACAATGTGGGGAAAAAAAAAAAAAAAAACTTTTCCTAATCTGTTCTCTCTCTAAAGTTATGATGCTGTTCCTGTGTTTCAGAGAACAGAAGATTAACCTTATATTCAGACACAAAATAGCTTTGATAATATATTTGTGTTTATGACATTTCTTATTTAAAAGTTAGTTAAAAAATTAGTCATAAAAAATTGCAGTTTATACAATGATACATACGATTGTGAAGAGAAATTCAGTAGACAGTTGAAAAAGGTGAAAAACTTCATTAATTTTTGTCATGAATAATTAATCATGACATGCAAATACTTGTTTTGTGAATATTCATTTTAATACAGTTCTAAAAATATGCCTAGTATTTTCATTAGATGTCTGTATGAAATAACAGCCGTTTATAACCAAAAAATGTTGAGCTGATGTGGTCACACAGTAAATCAAATTTAATTTAATTCCTGGGAAAAATAAAATAAAATTTCAATTGCAGTAAACATTTCCCATATGGAAAAACAAATAAGTCTGCCACAAAATACATCCTGTGTAAAACAGCTTATTTACTTTACAGTTTATTTTCAAAATAAAAGAATACATAACTGTTTCAAGAAAAGAAGGCTGATTATGCTCTCTGTCTTTAACCTCAAAGACCTTTTCAACATAATCTAAAACATTGTTGTTTGTCGTACTCCGACATGACATTACTAGCAGAGTAACAGAACAGTAAACATCTGTGGAATACTGGGATAAGGCTCAGTTACCTGCACTTTTTCTGAATAACATTGTATTTCAGACTTCATAATTATTGTGTAATCCTGTGCAGGTCCTGATTCCACAGAGTACATATGCTGCTTTTTAACTGTGTGCTTAAATATTTTGCTGAATTTGGTAATGCTGACAGCTACAATTATATTTATTTAAGGCTTCAGTCTTCCTTAATGTGGAATAATTCAAAGCTTTAACTGTCATAAGAACTAGGCTCTAACATGAGCTGACAGAGGAGAACCCACTTTTGTTATGAATATGTTCTGTACTGTATAGGATACAGGGATATCCTGTACCTGCAGTACAAGATTTCACTCTCTGTCCAGCCTTTCATGAAGAGCTGCCTGGCTGCAAAAAGGTAATAACCTCTACAGAGTTTCATTAAGCTATATTATCTATATTATTAACTCTGTGAAGCAAAATGTTCTCTTGTCCTTCTTGGAGGACGGTAAGGTTCAGTATTTCTCTCTCACTTGTCCCCTAACTTGTTATTCTGCCTTCAAGGCACAATCAGACCATTCAGTAGAGCTGAGAAAAGGCTCATTAACTGTTTTTGTTCCAGGTTCAGTATTTTTAATATCTTCTTTAGGACACCTGGTGATGTTTAGAAATGATGTTACACACACAACATAGTTTCTCCTGATTTCTTGCAACTCTGTGCTTTGAAATGCATTCAGTATTTTTCCTACTGCTTCCTTGCAATAAGGAAGTCATCCTGATGTCTATTACCTCCCCTGTAGAGACAGAGAATGTGTGGTAACAGTCATGGCAGTATTTCAAGTTACAACATTTAAATAACCATTTACAGAAAATTTTGAGGTGGTGGAGGGAATACAGTGAGAGACTGGATGAAGCAAAGATACATGTTGGGAGAATCATCTGCAGTTATTTTATGGCCAACACAGAAAGATAAGTGAGTGTATGAATTTCTGTGAGCATTGTAGGTGAAGTGTTTTCAGCTTCATGATGGACAGGCAGGGAAAACTGTTGTTGGGAGTATTATCAGGACAGAAAAGAGAACCTAGCATCTAGCAGCTACCAAAAGAACCCTATGTAAGACTAGATGTTAAAGAATTGAAAATTAAGAAACATTAAGCACACTAAAATATTGGACTTTTTAAAAAAACAAGTGGAGGGAGGTTGAATAATGAATAATTGAAAAATAAACTACAATCAGACAAGAGGAAGTACAAGGCAGAAGTAATTTTTGGCTAACTATTAAATAGAAATTTTACACTATATAATACCAAAATAAAAGACACTTGAATATTTGTGCACATGCATGTATAACTAGAAGGACCAAGATGAGAGCTGTGTCCCTGCAGCATTTAGTTTTGTGTTCTGTAGGGTCAGGACTCACCACTGTCCAGGACCACGCGCACTGCCAGGGTTGCTCCAGCCATGGAACTGTCCATGGTCCCTGGGACAATGTCTCGGTCTGTCTAGACAACCAGAAATACTTGATTAACTCCTCAATTTGATAGCTTACTTCCTTTTGACAGAAAACAGATTAGCAGATTTGGAGAAAACTTATGGACCTTTTCTCATTAAATTTCACGTGACAATTTTAATCATTTTACCCTGGGTTCTTTCTTGTGACCGCAAAAGACATTCTTAAAGAAAATGCCAGGAAGTGCTCTTTTACAAGAAAAAAAAAAAATACATCTAGTACTTCAAAATTCTTCTCCTTTTAGTTATTTATTCATGTATTTATTTATTTTTGTGGCCTCTTACTTTTGCTTTGAAGAGCTTTGTTTCCTATTGAAGGTCTATTTCGTGATAATAACCACCTATTGTTTTTCAAATTAAACTTATACTTAATGAGAAACTTAGACTACAGACTGCTTCAGAAATTATGATTTTCTAAGCTTTATGCTTCCTTTAATATTTGGAAGTTTTTATTATCCATATTCTAAAAACACATTTTGCTATAAGAATACATGCAGCTTATACTTAAACTCATTAAATTAGTTCACTCAAGTGTAATCTCAAATTTGTGTTCAAATTCTTTTTAAAAATAAAGTCTTTAAAAAGTTGAATTTTGTTAATTTTGTTTTGCTTAACAACAAAAAAAAAGGGGGGAAAGGGAAGGGAAAGGGAAAGCGAAAGGGAAAGGGAAAGGGAAAGGGAAAGGGAAAGGGAAAGGAGGAAGAAGAGGAAGAGGAAGAGGAAGAGGAAGAGGAAGAGGAAGAGGAAGAGGAAGAGGAAGAGGAAGAGGAAGAGGAAGAGGAAGAGGAAGAGGAAGAGGAAAACGAAAACGAAAACGAAAACTAGAATGGGAAATGGGAAGTTGCTTCTAAAATGCTTAAATTTAAATATTCAATTCTGATTTCTACAGGCCAATACTATCATTTAGTCAGACAAGTTCAAAAAGTCTAGTAACAAGTTATTCAAAGATGACATATATAGCACAGTGTTTTTTCCAGCTGTTTAAGCTATATTCATTTGAGACATTATCCAAAGCAAAACAGTTTCAGCAAAACTCTAGATTACAAACAATGTGTGGAAGTTTTAGCTGAATAAGGAAGTGAATATTGTCTTTTCATCCAAAGTAGAAATTATGTGGGGTGGAAGGAACTAAAAACAAGGTCACAACATTAGATGGAATTTCCAACAATAAGATACCAAGTGAGTAAAATCTAGATATAATTTGCTCACTCCAATGCCCAGTGGAGAATCACATTAAAAAAAAAAAAAAGTCATTGGGACCACCTTTCACCTTCCATGGGGACCTGCCCATCAGACACATGGGTAGAACAAGATGTTTTACAGTACACATTGGATGCACTGCAATGAAAAGCAATACCTAGGATTCATAATCAGGGCCCTTGGATCTAGTTGTTGACCTTGCTAGAACCAAAACCTCAGGAAGACCAAGTGGCACCATGAATGATTGATCAATCATATCTGTTTACATTCACAGGATGCATTTTGTTTTTTCTTATTGAGTTACATTTGATATTACTTCTTTCATTTGATCTCTTATACTTCAGCAACAGTCATAGCTCTTAATTTACAGTATTTGCTCTTTCATTTGTATTGTAGTCATTGATCAAGAACAGAAAATGTATCTTTTCCTTTTAACCCTTGACACTGCATATTCCTCTAAATGTGATCCTAGCACAGAAAAAAAAAAAAAAAAAAAAAAAAAAAGTACTTGTTTCTATTTTCAACTAAGTCACAGAGTGAAGCAGAATCCTAAAGGAACTGTATAACCAAGGAATAGTTCAAAAGACTCTGTTAAGACTGCTTATTTAGATGTTCTAGGATTTCTGGGTCTTTTCAAGGAACTCTAGAGTGTTTTTATACCAACTTTCCAGAGCTACTCATTTTTGATTTTCTTTTCATCTGCCTTTTCAATTGTGATAGTTAGTTTCAAATGTTTAGCGGGAAATTTTATTTGGGATGTTGAAATATCAGATATATGCTCCTGCTACTTTGGATTTCAAGTGTAACTTCTCCCTTGATTTAATGTACTATTTTGCAATGGAGAAAATTATAATGCTCCCACTTTTTTCTTCAAGAATCAGTTTTGCTCAGTGAGAGCCTGAGGTCATCACATGTGGTTTTCTTTTCACATGATTTTTAGTTTGTTTACATAGATTTTATTTCCGTAGAATAATTAAGAAAATAACAGCAAGTTTAACTCAATTCTGAATACTGTTTGGATATTTGGTATTTTGCATAGTTGCTGGATTTTGCATCTGTTTTTAGTAAAGTCTTGGTCATAACGTAATTGGACAGACATCTTCCTATAGTACTATTTAAACTCTGTACTCCGAAATTTTCAGAATTGCTTATACATAGACAATGTGATTTTCTATAAAGTGAAGATGAAGGCACCTACAAATGAACAGTGGGGTATTTAGCTGGAAAGAACTTGAGGAATGTAGAAGAAAATGAAAAACATTTTTTTGAGTTGAAAATTATGATTGCAAAGCTATGCTAAGTGATCCATAGCTGGGCTTCAGAACTCTAGTAAACTTCTGGCAGTGAGGTTAGCTTTATTGTGTTACCAGTTAGAAGTCTGATTAGGAGAGGAAAGTGACACAAACAACTTTTAGAGAGTTAAGAGTGGCTTGCTACCTGACAAAGTTTGGGAAAATTTGCTTAGAAGAGTTTTTTCTGAAGAAAATAATTGTTCCTAATTTAAATAATGTATTTTATTTCTTATGATTTTTTTTAATGTCCTCAGATATTTTTTGTTTGTTTGTTTTACTAGAACGCGTAAATCCTTAAACCTCAAGAATTAGGTTTATGGTATAATGAATGTTAGTAATGATTAAACACTTTTAATTTCAATGTCATTTTTCCCTTCTCAAGCATCCCCTCCACTAGCTTCAGAAATGCTAGGAGAATATACTTTGAATAAATAATCATTAATATATGTTATAATGTAATTTAATTTTTAGACATTCAGAGGTTAAACCTGTTTTACTCCATTTTGTACAGCATTATAATTGTAATAATTTGTTTGTGGTCATTCTTGCATTATTCCATGAATAAAGCAAACACATTTTTTGACTGTGCTGCAGAAATACCATGTTCAATTTACAGACCTCTTTCAGATGTGTCTGCCCCTCCACTTAGAATCCTCAAATGTGTGTCTTGATGATCAGGACAGAAGTGAACATAAACTGTCTGTGTGTGGAGTAGCTCATAAACTTCTGTTGTTGTATAGCAAAATTGTTTTCTACATTGTATTTTAACAAGTAATTTTAGAAATGCCTTTACTTGACTATGCTTCTTCACTTGCTACAAACTGCTGTAGGATTTGTCTGCTGTTCTATTTCCATACCGATCCATAGTGTAGAAATGTTATAAAACTCCACTTCTTTAAGGCCTTGAATCATGACATTCACAATGCTTACGTTCACTCTGAACCATCAAATAAGTTATACCTTGCTTAAACATTTTTTATATCTACTAATGACTAAAGCACAAAAGAAAAACAACATCTGATATTCAGATTTCCTGGCTTCATCTGGAGTTATTTATGAGATACACACACACAGATAACAGCTCATTGCTTCAGCTACAGGAATCTAAGAAGTCCAGGAGAGAAGCCATGGGAGCATAAACAACTTGTAAGTCTATTCTGAAGTTATCATCTATGGCATGAATAAGAAAAAGTCATCCTCTGGGGTGAGCTTGAAATGTAAACACAAGGTCTTCCCAGGAGAATTTACTCCCAAAGTGTATTTTCCACAGTGTTTGGTTTTTTGTTTGTTTTTGTTTTTGTTTTTGTTTGGTACTTATATTCCCTCTTCAGCAAAGCCACACTTTGAGAACATTATACAAATTATTCATAAACAAAAAAAAAACCTCTTGCAGTATTTTCCATATATTATTAAGACACATCTCAACTGTTCTGAGTCATCTCTACTATAAATTTAGGAACTGATACTGTTACAACAAGGAGGTAATCAGAAGATCAGACTTCTGTTATTTTCAAAAGTCTTGGAGCAAGGAAGAGCTTGAATAGACACAGATTCTGTGGAATAACCCTGGCAAGTCACCTGGACAGGAAATATTTTGAAATAATGTGATCCGAGAGATTGTTTTCTTCAGACAATATCTGGATGATTTTGTGCCTTTCCACAACTGAATACTGCACCACAAAGAGATAGCAGTGCACATGCAGAGATATTAAATCACTTGAAATGTAAAATCAATGTCTATCCAAGCCATTTGAATAGTTCTCAAAAGAAAAAAATAAAAATAAAAATAAGTGGTGTGGGGGGGGGGGGACGGAATTCCCTTGCAGAAGAAGCAGCATAACATCACACCAGTTCTTGTAAAAAGAACTGAAAATAAAAATAGAAATAGAAATAGAAATAGAAATAGAAATAGAAATAGAAATAGAAATAGAAATAGAAATAGAAATAGAAATAAAAATAAAAAATAAAAATAAAAATAAAAAATACAAAACAGCCCACTGTTCTGGGTTGGCCAAATTTTAGATAAGATTTGACTGAAATTCTCTACAGAATTGACACATAAATATTCCTGTTCAACACAATGTTTGCGCAGCACTTATCATCTACTTTTTCCAGTTAAACCTAGAAGCAACTGCATTTCAGTGATAGACATCAATTAAGATGTATTGAAATGTTTTTGTGTTTTACCAAATGACAGATTGAGTTATAAACTTAACCGTATTCCTAAAGCATATTCACCGGCAAGAGCTCTAGCCACATAGCCCAAGTCCCAGAAGGCAAAGGCAGGGACTGGCAGAATGAAGAACCACCTAGTGTAGGAGAATAAAAAAGTTTGAGACCAGCTAAAGAACCTAAAGGTGTGTAAGTCCATGGGACCTGATGAAATACATCCGTGAGTTCTGAGGAAACTGGCAGATGAAGTTGCTAAACTACTGTCCATCATATATGAGCCGTCGTGGCAGTCTGGTGAAGATCCCACTGACTGGAAGAAAGGAAACATAACCCCCAGTTTTTAAAAAAGGTAAAAATGGAAGATCCAGGGAACTACAGACCAATACGTCTCAACTCTGTGCCCAGGAAGATCAGGGAGAAGATCCTCCTGGAAATTCTGCTAAGACACATGGAAAATAAGGAGGTTATCGGTGACAGCCAACCCGATTCACTAAGGGCAGATCGTGCCTGACAGTTCTGGTGGCCTTCTACAGTGGGGCTACAGCATTGGTGGATAAGAGAAACTTGTGCCATCTACCTGAACTTGTGCAAGGCATTTCACACTGTCCTACTTGACATCCTTGTCTCTAAATTGGAGAGGTATGAATTTGACAGATGGACCACTCAGTGGGTAAGCAATTGGCTGTGTGGTTGCACTCAAAGAGTTGCAGTCAATGGCTTGATGTCCAAGTGGAGATCAGTAACAAGTAGTGTTCCTCAGGGGTCAGCATTGGGACTGGCGTTGTTTAACATCTTTGTCAGTGAGATGGACAGTGGGACTGAGTTCACCCTCAGCACGTTTGCCGATGATAACAAGCTATGTGGTGCAGTTGACATGCTGGAGGGGAGGGATGTCATCCAGAGAGACCTGGACAGGCTTGAGAGGTGGGCCTGCACGAACCTCATGAGGTTCAACAAGGTCAAGTGCAAGGTATCTGGGTTGGAGCAATCCCAAGCACAAATACTGAGTGGGTGGAGAATAAATTGAGAGCATCCCTGATGAGAAGAACCTGGAACTGTTGTTTGAGGAGAAGCTCAACTTGAGCCAACAGTGCGCGCCTGCAGCCCAGAAACCCAACTGTATCCTGGGCTGCATCAAAAGAAACATGGCCAGTAGGTTGAGGAAAGGTGATTCTCCCCTTCCACTCTGCTTTCATGAGACCCCATCTAGAGTACTGTATTCAGCTCTGGGCCCCCCAGCACTAGAAGGATATGGATGTATTAGAAAGAGTCCAAAGGAAGGCCACAAAGATGATCAAAGAGGCTGGAGCACTCTCCCATGAAGATAAGCTGATGGAGTGGGGGCTGTACAGCCTGGAGACGAGAAGGCTGGGAAGACCTTATACCCATCTCCCAGTATATAAAGCAGGCCAACAAGGAAGCTGGAGAGGGACTTTTTGTCAGGGAGTGTAGTGATAGCACAAGAGTGATGGTTTTAAACTATAAGAGGGTAAGTTTAGATCAGATATAAGGAATAAGTTCTTTACTCAGAGGGTAATGAAGCACTGGAACAGGTTGCTCAGAGAAGTTATAGATGCCCCATCCCTGGAAGTGCTTAAGGCCAGGTCGGATGGAGCTTTGAACAATTTGGTCTGTGGAAGGTGTCCCTGCCCATGGCAGGGCGGGTTGGAATTAGATGATCTTTCAGGTTGCTTTCGGCCCAAACCATTCTATGATTCTATGAACATACTGATGAAAATTACAGAGTTATAAATTCTGTGCATCAAGACCTTATCTACTTCCATATTCTATGAAATAGGAGTGGTCATCATTATAAAATAATAGTAAGCTCACCAGTCCCTGTTCTCTGCAGCTTTACAAATAGTTCAAAACTTTACTTTTACTATAGGCATTTTGTGGTACTTCTACAGATAAATTTTTATTATTATTATTATTACTATTTCTTCTTCCTAACATATCACTTTGGGCTGGAAAACTCTGTATAACAGTAATATTAATACTTGTAATCCAATAATACTATCAGGTTCAGTACCGCTAAACTTAAATCTATGTTACCTTTTAAATAATGTAAAGTAATTTTTTATCGAAAATACATTATAGAAAAGATCTGGATCTTTTTTTTTTTTTTCCCAAATGAGAATTTTTCTAGTTTAAATATATAAGGAAAATGAGTTCTGCCAAGAAGTAAGTGATCTACTAAGCATTGACTATTAGCAACAGTAATCTTGAGGCATCTAACAAGACACTTAAAAGACAAAGGAGTCTATAATATTTTTAGTAATAGACTATGACAGAAAATTAGTGAACACCTTCTCCAATTATATGTTTTCATATTGTTACAAAAACGAAACTATCCTCCATTACTTTATAAAGCATAGTACCCTGCTGTGTCTCTATAAGGTCCCAAAGATTCTTGTGAGGCTAGCCTAAGTCATTTAAAGCAAAAAGCATAGATGGATCACATAAGAAAAGAAGAAAAAGAAACAGAGGATATCAGTGTTCAGAAAACCTGTGCACACAGTAAGGTAAACCACTGTTTAACAAGTATGCATCCTAAATCAGAGGGAATATTTTTGCCAAGAGGAATATCTTAAATCCATGCCTAACAGTAGAATATGCCACTGAAGTTGAAGGAATTACAGAATGGCTGAACCCACTCTCTTCCAGTTTTTGTTTGCTTCTTTCTTTCTTTTGTCTTGTTTTGTTTTGTTTTCCAGTCCTAACAGCTCTGATTAATGGCAGATGCAACAAGGGAGGAGTTATACTAGTTATACTAGCTTTCTTGTTGAACTCTGCAAGCATATCTTAATTCTTACCTGTAACACTCCACCTCACCATTGAAATAAGTCACCTTCAACAATGATTTATTTTTTTACAGGGAAAATATCCAGGGAGATTCACTTCAGGACTTGTAATATAAATCCAGAGAACATAATGACAGCAATATATGTGTATCAAAGGAACTTGTCAAATCAGGTAGCTTTGGAAGAGCTATGTTTTGGAAAATAGCTGGTGTTTTGAAATGAACTGAGCAAACAGAGGAAGAGCTACTTAAAAAGCAAGTTTTGAAATGCATTGTGAATACTACGTTTGTTAAGGAGCAACCAATTTGACCTACAAAGCGTTGCTGTTTAGCACCAATGTATCAGTCTGTGCTATGCCTACATGTATTCTATGGAAACATACAAAAAAGTGGCTGAGTAAGCTCCAAGATACGCTTCTGGAAAAAATCAGCACATTTACAGTTGGACCATGCTATAATTCCGGATGGAAAGTATAAGGAAAGTTCTCTCTTTTTTTCCTAATTTAAACCTGAGCTGAGACTAGCAGTGTGCATTGTTGCCTCTGCCAGCTGCTGTCAAACAGCAGAGAAACAACTGAAGCTGTATGAAAAGAAGAGCAGCTTACCCTGCCTGTCAAATGTTTTCTGAAGAAGCAAACCAGAGAGCTTCTGATGGCTCCAAGTTTCTTCCTAGTTAATTTAGGCATGCAAGCTAACAAAAAGCATTATCAAAACAAGAAGTGGAAGAGCAATCCATGGACAGGAAGGCTGTGAGAGAACAGTGTTCAGCATCTTGTCCTGCCACAGATTTCAGTGTTGCCCCAGTCAAGTCATTTAGACCACGTCTGTCTCAGTTTCACACCTTTAAAATCTAGATGATACTTCTTCTGTACTTTCTCTACTGCACAAGGTATTTTGGGGCATCGGGGTGGGGAGTGATAGGGGAGTGAATGTCTTCACAGTATGAGTTGTTTAGAATGTCTAATACTTTTATGTATGTGACATATACACAGGCATATCACAGTCTGCAGGGTGGTGGTGACTTGAAGGATTTGAGGAGTTGAAGGTTGTTTTGTTTTGCTTTGCTTTGCTTTGATTTGATTTTGTTTCAAAGGGACTTCTGACTTGCCTGTAAGTTGACAAGTGGTTGATCTGAGTATTTTGAAAAACAAGGCCTAAAATCACAACAGCAAATTCATTTTCTGGTCATATATATACTATATATGTTATCCATTCTTTTGTAAACAGTTTTGGTAAAATGAAGAATCAAATGAAAAAACTACTTAACTTTGTGTCTAGCACTTTCATGTGTAAAATATACCAAAGAATGTCACTAGGCAAACAATTAATGCTCTCTGAAAAGTAGCTACATCCTAAGTGTAAAGTGGCAACCAAACATACACTAGGCATGTCACAGAATTATTTGATTAAAACAAAGTTTACCTGAAGTGACCAAGACAAACCCTTGTCCCAACACAATTACCATAAAGTTTTTAATGCTTATTCAATTCAAGCATGGCCGATGCAATGAATGCAGCAATTGCTAATGAAATTTGCCATCCAGCATTGACTAACACGTTGTCCATCCTGTTCTTCCAACTTGCACAGACAATTTTCATAAATACCAAATGGGTTTATATACATCATGAATGGACTTTTCCACATTGCAAAAACATGGTTACATTGCAAAAATATGGTTCTGTACAGAATTTGACACCTATTCAAATGACGTGAAGCAAACTCAAGTGGTCTCAGGTGTTCAAATCAAACTTCAAAACTTTGAAGCCATTCTTCTTAAGGAATCTAGGCATTTCCAGTTTACCTTTTCCCCCCAGCACGTATTTCTTCAGCCTTAGTTATTGAAGAACTCATGCACAAAAACTGTCCTTGTTTATAGCACCTGAAGTTTGATTTATGGAATGAAGAGGATTGTTATTTTATGAGCACAAAAATGGAAGGGACTACTGTACCTACAAAGGTAAAATAACATACACACTTCAAGAGAAAGAAGAAAAGCTATAAACTCTTCCCCTGTTTTCCACTTGCCCTCAGTAAAGAACAATAGACTCCAGCTGGTCATTGCAGAGCTTTTTCTCCTTTTGAAAATGCTGCCTTACAAGTGCTTATAGAATCAAAACAGCTACAGGCTTTTTGCACCTATGGGCATTCATAGGAGAAGGGGAATTAGATAACATCTGTTTCATGGTCTGCACAGATTTTTCTCTTTCCAATGGATACTATTATGCACACAAGAGAAGCACTTAAACAATTTCCATGCAGCTGGATGGATTGTTTCATGTTATTCCATGTCATACTGGCATCCTACCCAGTTGTCATTCTGACATGACAAAGCAGATGCCCCAAGTTTCATACGCAATGAAACTGTTTTTAGCAGCTGTGAATCAAATGTTTACAAGAAATGTAAGTCTATTAAGTGCCTCCAGGTTATTTTCAAATTAAGACTTTCAAATCAAACGGTTTTAATATTGCCAATCTTTGCATAAATAACTGTTTGATTTCAATACAAGCAGAAAAGATTTCTCCATGCGTTTATGAATGTGCTGGAAATGGAGACATATCCTGAAAAAAAAAAAAAAAAAAAAAGGTGAAAAGTCTTAATAGCTGTTGCCTCTGTTCAAAATACAATATTCTACCTAGAGCTCGAACCTATATAGAAAAACTAAGAGCAGGGAAAAGCTGTCTCAAGTTAACTGCATTGCCCAGATTTACTCCTAGCCTAACAGACACTGCCCACCTGAGCTTATTTACCTCCAGCTGCATAGGTTTTCATCAGCCAGTGGTATGTGCTCTTGTAAACATGAACACTGCAGTTCAGCAACTTCTAATCCATCTGTTTTGAGTCTCTTTAGGCAGGAAAGAAAACACCAACAACTACTGAAGGAGCTCATCAGCAGGGATGCCATGAAATTTTCCTGTCAATCAGTCAGAGAAGTGACATGAGACATACCAGGTCTTGCAGAAACAATCTTGTTCATCATTTGTACAAAAATATGTGAAGGGAAAAAGATGCAATATACCTTAGTATGGAAAAGTTTGATTACAACAACAGTCAATAGCTACTTACCAGCACTGAATTTCAAAATCATATATTTGCATAGCATAGACAAAATCTTTTCTTTGATAATATGTATTGAAAAGTACTGTCAATGACCACAGAAAATGTAGTGCTGAATGAGAGCAAGAGTATGTTTCCTTGCTGGGAGAAGTTGTGCACTTTTTTCTTCAGGAGTTAATAATGTCTTTTTTGCTAGAGATCCCAAAGTAGGCATCAAAATAAATAAATAAATAAATAAATTAATTAATTAATAAAAGACAAAGGCAAATGAATTTTGTTCCAATTTTCTAAGACCTACTGCTATTTCAGCATGAGAAAATATAAGCACAGAAAAAAATAATTAATTTTAAAAAAAAATTTGCTTATATTCATCTACATAATCTACATAGGCACAAAAACGTGGAAGAGAAAAAGAAAGGGTCAGAGAGATGAAATATATTCTTGTTTTCTCAACTTTGTAAAACACAGCTGTTACTTGCTGGTCTAAGAAATTAAACTGACTTTAAAGAGAGTATGTCTTTTAGTATATCACTCAGTGTTGTATCTGACAAATTTTATCCAAGAATATGAACAGATGATACACACATAACATTGGGTTGACTACAGATCGTAAAAGATGATTTTTTTTTTTTCAAAAAAACACCTGAAGGTCTGATGAGCCTTGTATCAAAAATATGAAGAAAAAAAGTGTCCATAGTTTGGAAAATTGCAAACAAACTTAAATGACATTCACTTGAGCCATCCTGAATTAATATTTTTTGAATTTGGTATTGCAAATGCCCAACAAAAGAAAACAGGTCCCAACAAAAGAAAACAGGTATTTCATGTATGGAGATGGATTGGAACATAACTGAAGCATTGGCCCTACAACTTATGAAAAGGAGAGAGGATGTTGCTGTTTGGGTTAAAGAAGACAGTAGAAGACACAGATTTTTTGTTGCCATATGTTGAGGATGATGATATGACTAACTCTGAAGCCGCAATTGAATTCTATAGTCCCTTCCAAAGGATAATAAAATTTAATTGCGCCCTACATCATTACATAAGGAGTAAGTGAAGTGTTCCTGTGTCTGTTTACTTCTAGTCGCTTTTGGTTGTGTCCAGTTCTTTTAAGTATACTGCAGTAGCAACTGACAGAAACTATTGCATCACTGGAATGAATCAAGTTTCTAAGTCTTCCCAGAAGTCACGTGGGCCAGAGGCAACAAATTAAATTCTTAGCAAAATTATTTGTTCTTATTCCATTACATGCATTTACAAAAGGGCTTTGTAGAATACAATTTTCATTTATTCTTTTTCTTTTGGTCATTTCAGAGTAAGCGGACTCATTTAGTAATTTACTCAAATAAAGAAAAATCAGTCATGGGTTAACTGTTCTTCAGAAGGTTGATCTAGGAAACACAGAGTGTATTTTAGTCTTTATTTTCAGGCAGTGAAAGTAGATGATTATAATGTTCCCTTTCAGTCTTAAAACAAACGTATTTATTTCTGGGCACCTTAAGCTGTGTTATGTGCTGCAGATTTTTGGAGTACTGATATTAAATCTTACTGGCCATGAACACATTGTATAAACGTGGTGACACGGAAATAAGTTCTTGGAGAGCTCAAAGGTCATAATTTAAAATTACATTTTGTACTTTGTTTTGTTGGTACCTGTTAATCATCATAGTATTTACAGGATTATGTTTCTCATCATAAAGCAATGTTAATATGTTGAAAATTTTGCCATATCATTTATATTCATCTTAAAAAAAAAAAAAAGTCACTGATTAAAGGCAAAGGGTTTCCCAAAACATGTTGTGTTTTTTCCACCTCAGAATTTTTCTGAGTGGAAATTTTGTTTTTTGTTTATTTTGTTTTTTATCTTTATAGGATTTTCTGGCATCTAGGCTGACCTATTGCTCTGACAGAGCTACAGCCCAGATCTTGAAAATCTGACAATATCCTCTGTGCATGTACAGACCAACCATGCCATGGATTTAATGTGAGCGTGGTGACTGTGTAGGGCATGTGGAATAGATTTGATGCTATTCACCTTGATGGTCTTGATGACCAGAGTCATCAGTCTGACTATAAAGAACATACAAGCACATACTGGTCCAGGAAATACCAGGCAGAAGTATGGTAAAGCCTAGCCAGCAGCAAATTTTGGTGGTTAGGCTACTGCTGGTACAACATATAGAGGGAAACATCTGTGTTCCAATGAAAATGTCAGAGATTTCATGCCATTAAGTACAGAGGTAGGAGATCTGGAAGAAGGCTGTCCAATTTTTCCACTCATGATAGGCTTCCAAGAGCTAAATGCTCAGATGACTAACAAGGGAACTTCACTACAACAGCTGCTCTTCACCTTCCACTCTTAGACATTGAGAAAGAAGACCCCTGAGTTTTTCCTCCTCCTCTTTAAACCTGTGCAGAGAAAGACATGGTCTGACTCTATACAATGTTATGTGGCTACCTGCTTTAATAGTCTCAAGTATGTGACCTGTTTTAATTTGGCTGTAAGGTGGTTTTTTGTTGGTGGTGGTAGTGGTTTGGTTTTTTTTTTTGTTGTTGTTGTTGTTGTTGTTTTTTGTTTGTTTGTTTGTTTCTTCTGGTTGTTCAGGTTGAAAGTGAAGTTGTAAAGCAGGGGGAAAAAGCCATTTTCAATTTCACCATAGCTCTGGAGAAAAGTTGGTATCTTCTCTCAGCTATAATTGTTAGCAATGGATGCTCAAAGCTGACATGAAGTAGAATGCATTAAAGCTTCTGCCAGAGACTGTGAATGTGAATGATTTTCTTTCTAAATTATTTTTATTCTTTTGAGTTTCCAGACCTTTCTTCCATTCCAAGGACAGTGGAAAAGCCAACATCCAGTAATTCTCTGAGTGGTGCCAAATTAAGTGCAGTATCATATTACAGCATGACAAGCTACATCCTTTTCTATGTCCCCAGAAGTCTTTGCAGAGAAAGATGGGCTGTAGTCCTGCCTTGGGCAGGTCCATGTGGCTTGAGCATGTGTGCGTAGACAGTGAATGTGAGGCCTCACTGAAATCAATGTACCCTCCTGAGATTCTCCAGTTTCAGAAAACAGGACTTTAGTACTGAACCCTGAAAGGATAGCTCTATGCTTGAATAATCAGGGCAATGCTCTTATTATATAAAAAAGCTGGAGAAAATCTCATCAATTATAAAATGTATTAAAAGGATTAACAAATACAAAAATATTGTTGTAATTTGCATGCTCAAATCTTACATAGTTTATCCAAGCCTAGTAAAAAAATATAGATCCAGAGTATAAAATTCCCCTAGACTGTGATCTGAAGGGGATGTAAGAAAGTGCTTAATTAAGCATTATGCTCATCATGCATTAAAATGAAGTATATGTTTAAGACTTTGTATTACAACATCTTGGTGCAGAGTACTATTCTCCCTCAAATGATCCAGAGAGGTTAGAAGGAATGTGGAAGAAAATGAACTGTGCATTTTTCCCTTACTTTGTAATCACATTTGTGCATCGGTTTTTGTTGGAATTAGATACTGTATGAAATAACATAGGAGACAGTAAATTGACAATAAAAATGTATGTCTCTGAAACTGATGGAGTAAAAGGGGTATGATATCACTGGCAAGTCAGTCTTATTGCATACAAGCAGACAGAATGCAAACATTAAAAAGACAAGAAACTTTCTCCTACCAGGAAGTGCTGTCTGGCTGCCTCTCCTCTTAGCACTATTGATTGTGCTCCCCAAAGGTCATAAATTACTGGAAGAGTTATTTTTAAGAATATTTGCTGAGCCTGACCTGTCAGAAGAGGTTAATCTAATGACTTTTCTAACACCAGCCTGCAGTAGACTGGATTTCTTCTCAACTGCTGTTAAAAGCTCCCATGTCTTCCAGATTCATCCCAACTTGTTATTAAAAAATACAAATGAGTCAAATGACAAAATGGATAAACTCTGTTCCACAGAGGCTAGAACAAGAAGATTGAGTATCCCTTTCTGCTAATAGATTGGCTGTCCCACACCAGGAAAGCAGTGTATTTCTTCGCATGGGGCACTTCTACACACATGCAACCAAAAAAAAAAAATTTTTTAAATAAAATTATATTTGAAATATCAATGAAGGGCTAAAATGTCTGTTTTCACTCAGAGGTCTATTTTTTAACAAAGATCTCAAACAACAAAGGAAAAGAGAAGAAAAATTGTATTAAAATCATACAGGAGAGATTTGGCATGTCTCTCCCTTTGCTATTTTAAGTTTTGAATATTTAAAATGTACATAAAGAGTTTGAGATGAAACTTTTTTTTTTTTTTTCATTATCTAAATTCTTCCACAGAAAGTATGAAAGGGAAGGCAGAGAGAAAAAAATAAATAGTAAAAAAAGGGAGAGATAAGAGGTTTTTGTTCCTGGCTATTTTGGTACAAACAGGTAATACTCCCCAAACTCTAATAGCTTTGATATTTATACTTTTGTAATCATGACAGCACTTAACACTTCACAAAGAAAAAGGGAGATTTGTAAAGGAGGAAGTGAATTTTTTTTGTAGACAGAATTAACAGAGATGTGGAGTAGTATCAGATTTTGTGGAGTAATGTCAGATTTGGGTGCAGTACTTACTCTAGAGACAAATAGAAGGAAAATTCCCTGACAAACCACCTTGTTATGCAGTCTCCTTCTGTATCCAGAGCTGCTTTTGCATCAGAAATGTCTGGTCAACAAGACCATAACCATACCAAAGCTACAGCTATTGTGAGCGGTAGATGTAACAGAAATCTTTAAACTTATTCTCCTGGTCCAGTTCTGTAAGAGTCGCAGAGTTCAGTAAATGTTGTGCTGGAATTCATGAAACAGAAAAGTAGAACTTTAACGGCTACATGAGTGCTGTTCAGTTCTATTTGCACTTTTTTTTTCTTTTGTACTTGGAGGCGGCTCAGATTAATTTTACTGCAGTTGAAAATCATGCAAATATAGTTTAGAAAGAGGCATTTAATTCTTTATTGCTCCTGCACACAACACAAATAGCACCTCCAGTACTAACACTGCTAAGTGTTTTTAGTGTTATTCCACTATACAGTACATCACAATGTTAATTTTCCACATTACTTTACTCCTTCTCTAGCCCATACTTTACAAAAGAGAAAACAAACTGCTTGTAATTACACTGCATGCCAGGACAAATTAAGTAAACACACATTTTTAATGCTTTTGGCTGTTAGGGTGAGAAACAAAGGGCTCTGGTTAAGGTCAATATTAGAGTTATGCAATTGCTTTGGGATACAAAAGACAAATGCCAGTGATTGAACATCAGTGAAATGAAAACTGTCAATTCTGAGCTGTTTCTGAACTCCTGAAAATGATATGCCACTCTAAGGTGAGGTCAGTTCTCTATACTCATTTTCCTTCAGAATAACACTAATGACAATAATAAATAATAATAATAAACTAATGGAAAGATCTATTGTGTCATTAGTGAAGTGATAAATCAGCAAAAAGTAAATGGGAGAATGGCTATTCAGGATCAGCCTTGTTTGCTAATGCTTCCATCTCAGTACTACTGGGTGATGCTGATAAAGGTTAACAGCAACTACAGGGGAAACCTAATTTTGCTCTTGCTGATACTAGTGTAAATCTGACTTCAGTGGAATTATACCTCTCAAACTAGAAAGCAGACAGTGACCTGATGATTATACAGTTTGGTCTTGGACAATGAGGATTTTTACGTGTTTTTGCCTCTAATAGTATGGATTAGGCCAGAGGCACAACATTCAGAAACAGATGAAACCTTATGGAAAATGGTAGTCAGACCCATCATCTTTACTCAGCTAGTCACAGATACTGGGCTGTTGGTTTATGTTCATCTCTATTTTAGTGATAAATTTATCTTTCTCCCAGAACAAGGAGTAGATTTTTTAGACCTTGCCTTTGCTAGCAAAGATGCTTAGTGCAAGAAGTGCTAGCATAAAGAAAGAAAAGGAAAAAAAAATCCACACATTTTTCAAAGGGAGAAGGTCATAGAAAGACATAATACTAAGAGAGAGATAATAGGCTATTCCCTAGAGGGTGACACCCCGCCCGTGTCATGATGGATGCATGTCCAGAACATGGAAAGGAAAAAAGTCTCCAGCTAAATTTCAAGAAAGAAGTCAAGGATAAATTCTTAAGAAATGAAGAGGAATTAAGAAAAACAAGAACTCTGGCTGTGCTGTTGATCTGTGACTGACATAGCTAAGTGGGATGCTGAGGGCCGCACTGTGGTTGGCCCTCTCAATGTGGTAGAGATTTGTCAGATGCTTAGGCTATAATTCAGATCCCTAGTCTTTGCAGGCAAAAACATTTCCCCCATTGTAATATCATCCACACCATCAGGACAAGGTCTGCTCATTACTTGAGCACGGCCAGCCCACTCAGGAGTGATTAGGGAAGAGGTATGCCTTTGCCATCTCCTGGCCTTACTCACCCTCAGCATTGCCTGGCACTTTCAACCATTTCAAAAAGGAGCTCTGGTGGGCAAGTATCTACAGTAGTCTTCCACTGTGAGATGGATAGGGTTGGTCCTCCACTGTGAAGGGCTCTGCACCTGTCAGGATCTGATGCAGAGAGAAAAGCAGAGGACAAGACTGTTGTTTTTGTCTGGTTCTTTACCCCTTCTGTACACTACAAGCTTTGTGGGATTGTATGGGCAGAGACAAAATGGACCAGATCCTGCTCCCAGTCAAATCCAGAAAGGAAAAGGCACAGGTTTACAGCAGGGATAAAGTTCTGAGATATTTATTTTCACCCTCTTAGTGATGTGCTTCTCTCTCCCACCTTCTCATCTTAAACCTCAAAGTATGGTGTTGATCTATGTGAACTAAAGAAGATGGAATAAATATCTAAACAAAAGAAGGAAAAAGGATTTAAAGTGATGGAAATAAAGCCAGTATGAGATCAAGGTATGGAAAATAGCTGGTTGAAATGAGATACAGTAAGAAGGCTTAATCTTAGCAAAGGTTGTTGATGAGTGGTACTAAAAGATACTGAATGATCCCAAAATGTCCTTGCTCTAGTCTATGGCTAGTTCTGCTGTTAAGCACAGAAAAAAATATTATTCCCCACCAGAAAATTAGAAGGTATACTCATAAGGGGCAGCACCCTATTTTGAAGCAGGTAGGTACACTTACTGCTCTATTTTGTGCAGTTAGAACAATACTTTAGAAATATATATGGCAACCCTAAATAGTTCTGCGTAATCTGTGTGAATCACTTTGCTTATTGCTGAAAGGCAGCTTCCTTTGCTCACACCAAAGCAAGTGAAAATGCCAACTCACTGTGATGTAGTTTGCAATATAACAAGCAGGTAGGTTTACTTCCAATCTTGAATTTGCTACCCATATTTCAGGATCCAGAATGTTTTGTCTGGTACTAGAATTGCCATGTCATGCATTCCTACAGTAATGTATTTGTAAATAAAATACCATGATTTTTTGTTACCATAGGCTAGCTTGCTTTCCAGTAATGGTCATATGCATCCATGCCTGTGTATTTTATTCTTCAAAAACATTTTATTGAGAGAACTTATTGACTTTCCCATTTGTTCTCAATGCTCATGGAGATTTTGCATCATAATGTCTTAGGCTGTGCTGAATATGAAAACTGAAAATTGGCAGGGCTTCATTCCCAGTTTTCTGAACGGAGAAGCTCCTTTTTCTAGAACCAAAGGTTCATAAACAGCTTGTAAAAGTTTAGTGAACAGGGCCCATAACCTATTGATCCCCTTATATTCAATCCAATTCACTTTAGTCAATGAGCTCAGTAAATAATGATAGTGTTGTTATGAGCATCTTTCCTTCCTTACAAACAACTATTCACTTGTGTCCTGTTATAATGATAATGTCACTGATTTACAGAGGTTGCCCAAGTTACCTTATTAATTAGAAGATGCATTACGCCTATTGCAAAACATTGTTCTGACTGTGAGCTATCACTGCCCAAGGACCTCTAAATGACAAAGAATTCCATTTTGCAAAATCTAGTTAACATATCAAAGAGCAGTAAATGTGCAAATTGCTGTCATAAGGAATCCTTTATTGCTTTTCCTTTTCATGACGGCACCCCTCCCCCGTCTCTCCATTCTACCCACATTGACAAGGTTACTCATTGGAAAGAAGAGCAGCTATTTATGTTCTTCAGATGTTTACCTTCAGCAAAAGACACTTCAAAGACTGCTTATGGGACTCTCCTCTCACCCAGCAAACACTTAAAACCCATTGTTGTGATTGATGGGCCCTTCCTGCAGATTTAATAAATATAAGCAGAAGCCAGCTCCTTTTTTAGGCCAGCTGTCTTGAATAATAGGCAAAGAGTTCATGGGTGGCCAAAGTAGACAGAACTCTTCAGGAAATGCCTAATGATTGTTTGATATGTTCTTTTTGTGTGTGTGCTTTGCAAGTTTATTGTTTGAGCTTCCTCAATATTCAGTTATGTTTTCTGCTGCTGTGGATGGCAATTGCTTAAATAGATCCTACATGTTTTTATTGGTAATTCTGTGCATGATAGTTGAGTAATAGACAAGACAGTCTCATGTTTATTTAGATTTAGGTCTAGGCTGAACTGGTTTGGAGAACTGTGAGAGCCTCCAAACACAGGACACTATCAGATTGAAAGTAAAGAATTTCAGAACTGGAACTGACAAACCAGTCAGGGTGCTGACACTTACAAAAAACATCACTTCTAGCCAAGTAGCTAATGCTAGAACATCATAGTTCTATGATATGTTACATAGAGACTGAAAACTTGATTGCCTTTTGTTCGTCTCTCTCTGCCTTGATGTAGATTGAAGAACCAGATAAAATGCATTTCATTCATGACCTGTAAATGTGTTAGTGGTTCATGGAAATAAAAGGTCTTTGGGGTAACATATCTGCAGGTATCCCAATGTCCAGACATCTGAAAGGGTGTGGGAGTTTATTTATTAGCAAATTAACTAAATATTACAGTCAAATGTAAATATCACTTTCAGTTAAGGTGAGTATGTTTTACTGACTCTATGAAGAGAATTTATTTCAACTCTCAGTGCTGTGGTGAAAAATGTGAAGATTTTGGACGAAATTCTTATTCCTTCTATTGAAAAATCTGAAAATGGCATGGAGAGAAAGCTCACTGCTTGGGTCAGCACATTCTCTGGCTGCCAAGATAGGGAATACCTAGAGACTCACCAAGGAAAAAATCCGTTCTCCCTATCTTCTCTCTCTTAGGTAGAGAAAATGTTCTTCTAGGGTACTCTGGGGAGGGAAGGGTATGGAGAGAGTGCTTGCAGGGCAGAGAGCCAGAAGTGCCAGCCACTTCATGACGTAGGCTATACCTTAACAGCTGCCTCACCTGCCTGGCTTGGATCCTGCCTACTCTTGGACAAACAGCTACAGCTGCACTGCAAGTCGGAGTGTTGCCTGCAGATTGAATGCAGGAATGCAAAGAGAAAGCAGCTGTCCTCTTCTTCCCTACCCTGCCCAACACACCCGATGCTTCCCACCTGTCTTTTTTCCACAGAGGACAATAGCCAGTGCCACAAAAATCGACCATGCAAAGGAACTATAAGTGAGTGTATCCTGCAGGATCCCCAACAACCCTGACATAAGCTTGTGCTGGAAGCCTCAGAACGCTACGTAAGAGAGGTGCATAAGGCCAGTCCTAAGTGTGATGGATAAGGGCAGAGGCAAGGTCACAGCAGATGCAGTGTTTTGTAGCATGGCCTTGTGCTCAGTCAAATGGAGCCAGAGATTCATACAACACTAAGCTGTCTCACACTGGTAGCTTACTGTTGGTGTTTTCCCATGATGCTTTTAACAACAGACTCCCAAGATTTTATCATTTCTCTAAGTAACAGAAGCTTGTCTGTCTGGGGGCAAGAAGATGGTTATAGATTTTGAAACTCCATGAAGAAAGGGCATACTAGAACAGTGTTTGACACTTCTTCATTTGTTCTGTATGTCAGCAGTCTACTTGGTGGAGATCACTGTTATCCCTCAAACAGGAAGGTATGTATGTAAATCCAGTGTCCCGCTGTGGGTACAACTTCCTCAGCAAAAGTTCTTAAAATATTCCAGCTTCCACCACTAGCTTCCTGAAGTACATGTTGTAGGACTGATTCTCTATTTCATGTTATTTCCTCTCCGTTAAGAGTTAGGGAATGTTGTGACTTAGCTGTAGCCATAAGGCTACATGTTGAGTTTGGGTTATGTTCAGCAGACAGATCTGACCTTTCCCTATATTTGAAGGTGTTTGCATTATTGCGTTGGGCTGGTTAATTCTGTTGTACTAACAGGTGACCAACTGTCTGACAGAAGTTCTATATAACCTCATCAAAAGATCCAGAGCTAAAACAGATCAGTTTGGCAGAGTACAGCATTTAGAGAGGGAAGCCTTCTGTGTAAAACCTTTGGAAGTTTAATAGTGCACACTTGAAAATTCTAATAGAAAATTTTAAGTTTTAGTAGTGGAGAATTCGATGAGGTTTCTTCCTTGGTTTTTAAGGATTGAGGTGCCATAACTGCATAATCTATCTTGCTGTAAGAACCCCCCTTAGAGACTGGCCATACTAGATGCACCAGCTGTCCTTTATTACACCTGTTTAGCTGTTCTGTATACTATATGAAGGACTTTTTGGTCCCTGGTAGGCACAGAGCTTGTATAGCTGGTGCACCGTGGTGCCAAAATAGATCATAAATATAACTTAACCCATAAAAAAAAAAAAAAAAAAAAAAAAAAAGGATTTCTGTGACCCCCAGGGGAAACTGAGTGGTGAGTATCACCCTGTAAGAGTGAGCTGTGAAACTTAACATTTGCAACTTGGGCATATGTCTTCCATGTAAGTTATGAACCTGTTCAAAAAACCTTCCATAAGACATGAGCCCATTTTTCTTTTGTCACTGGAAGGAAAATAAAAGAGGATGAAGTCAGTCTTTAAGTGTGTCCTAACACCTCTTAAATTAATGGAGTTGGGTGGAAAGCATTAAAGATGTCTGCAAGTTTCATTCAACACTGTTGATGTCTATTGTCTGCCTATTCTATCATCCAACACTCTTTTCACAAAAAAGGCTCAAGTAATTTAACAAATACTGAAAAAAAAATCCCCTCAAATATTTTAAGTAACATACAATTAAGTAAACTACAGTTTTATAGCTAGGTTATTGTTGTCTATTGGTTAGTATACAAAGTTACCCTATTTCTCTAAAAAGACTAGAATAAAATTTAGATTTGCAGTAAATGCTAAGTCTCATTTGTTATCTACATACTTTACAATTTCTGTGTCTGTTAAATGCTAGAAGATCTTTTCTAAAGTGGTCTAAAGAAAAGATATTCCTTTTGAAAAAGCACGTAATAATCTACAGCACTTTGTGTTCCGTATACCTTCCACATCAACTTTTGATTTCCCCAGTACTAAACTACCATATATCATGCTTAGATGTAGTTCCTAGAAAATCTTCTGAGGTTTCTAGCCTAATCTTTATCCCATTAGATAGATTTATTTCAGCAAAATTTCTTGAATTACCTGTTACAGATGCCTTTCTTTAAAAGAATAGTTGTATTAAAATGTGTTCTCTTCATGCCCACAAGCTCAGAACATTAGAACGTATCTGCAGAAAAATTAAATTACAACCTGAGAATTTGATTGCTTTTCCAGTGGAAGTATAGTAAATTTTATAAAGTTACAACAGCAATTCTTAAACACATTCTGTTCAGTTAAGAGGAAATCTACTGGAATCAAAAAGCAAGCTGCAAAATCACTTTCAGTCTTCACTTATATGATTTTTTTTCTCTTTTTCCTTAATAATTTCTGCCAAACACAGCATTTTCCAAATACCCTAAGTGAAACCTTTACTCCAGAGCTTGCAAGTTGCATATGAACAGAAATTTTCTTCTAGCTGGGAGAGAGGATACATGTACCTATTGCAGAGAATGTATACCTTGCTTTAGAATTTCCAATGAATTTTGTAATGTTAAAATACCACATTTCTTTTTCAATTTTTCAAGTATATAATTAAAAGACCAAATTATGAATTTCATGATGTATAGCCTCATAGACTTGAGAAAACTCTGGTTTGTCAGCCCACTGTGAGAGTTTTTGTATATCACTTTTTATATTTTCAACCATCTCCTTATATCAAATACACATATAATATTCAATGGCAACATTTTTTTTTTACCATCCTTCATAGTATTTTATCAAATATTTACAGAAAAAATATGCTTCAGAGGATGAGATAAAAGATACATTTGTAGTAGTTTGCAGAGCACATTAGCTTTGGTGCAGCAATGTGCTTAGAGTATTCACACAGCCTTTTTTGAGCTTTCAACCTGAGCAGCATTAGTTTACTTCTGCCTTCAGAATACTGTTACATGTTAATATAAACTGGATTGTTATGCACCCGAGCTGTCTGCAGGAGTAGCCTTACGTCTCTGAAAATTAGATACTGTTTTGAGGTATTCTGTTTCTACTTTACAGTGACTCAGTTCACAAGATTATAATTTTCAGAATTTTTGCAATTAAAATATTTCAGTATAAAGTGTTTTGTGGAAACACTACTATTTAAGCATAGAGCGTCTCACTGTTCTGCTGATGGCTTACAAGCAAGTTAAATAATGGGAAATGCAAAAACAACCTAGGACATATTTGGTAACACTCTTTACCCCCATCACTCTCCATCTTCTTTTCTCTGTGTTTTAATTCCACAGCAGCTGATGACAATTAAATCTATGGATGCAAAGAACTCACCTCACACTACTCTGCTGTAATTATAACTTTGCTGCTGACTTCCAGATCTGACAGGCTCCGTCTTGTCTGCCCCTTGATGCTGCAGCATTTATTTACAATCTCAGTAACATCTTGTAGAAAATGAATTGTACTAGTGCCAAGGATCAGAGATTGATATATTGTGAAATGTTAGGAGGAGCAGATATTGAAAGGAAGAGAATAAAGTACTAAGATAATGGACAATTATGTTAAATTTTCCAAGAACTTTAAGGAGGTGACATCGTTTGCACACACACACCCCTAAAAATAAATAAATAAATAGATAGATAAATAAATAAAAAAAGGAAAGGAAAGGAAAAGGGAAAAGTTCAACAAACTTAAGATGTAAAGAGAGAAAATGAACAGTGCGGTGGACTTTTCATATGTCTAAATGCATTTTCGGAACCACACTTGCATCAGCTAGACTTAACTACAGAGTCTTTAAGTGAAGGCCTGGTTTCTGCCTCCTCTGCCCTCCCTTTCTTCTGCTCTTCAAGCATGGCTGCTGTGTGGAGTGACACATAGCAGGGCCTGCAGTAAGGGTTCCTTTCTCCATTTTGTACCTGTATCATGTGACATCTCCATGAGAATGTGTGTTTCTGGAAGGACCGTGGACTACTTTCTCTTCACAAATGCACAGGTTCCAACAATACCTGCTTAAACAGATCCTTTCTACCTAGGAAGCTGTATTGGTGGCTATTGTTCAGACCAGAGGCTGACATCCCTCTTTGTAGGTCTTTTTAGTGTGTAATACAGTTACCCAAATAACACAGATAAACCAAGGCAATGTGTTGTTTTCTACACCATTGTGATGTTTGTTTCGTATGGAGCTTGTGTTATGTGTGGATAACTACTTATCTATAAAAGTTACTTTCTCTACTAATAAATTTACAAAATCTGTAAGCAAAGCTTAGTGTGCCTATGTCATTCCCTGAGTGCAGTAGAAAGAGTTTTGCGCTGCCAGACAGAACTGTGTTCCAGAAATGCCATCGCTCTAGTACAGTAATCCTCACATTTCTTACTCATTTGGCAAGAACAATGAATTCTGAATCAGGGTATAGGCTAAAAGGAGAAGTTTCCAGTTCTCAAAGTGAAAGAAAAAAAAATAATAATAATAATTAAAAAAAAAAAAACAGTGAAATTTCCAAAATATATCAGCTTCTGCCATTTATTTTCCTCTTGCAAAAGTTCTTTGATATATTCAGTGAACAATGCAGAGAGCCTGAGGTTGAGCTCAGTTATGATAATGCAGATCAGGGTATATCCACTATTAGCATTGGTGGACTTAAAGTAGTTTGTTTCCTACAGTGATCATAATTCTGCTGGTCAGATTCTCTCCTTATTTATTCTACTTAAAATATTATTTTTCTGTTAGGCTTAGAACCTTTTTGGTAGTTGTGTCACTGGTGGGAGCACAGTGATTTTCTTGTTCAATTGTAGGAAGCTAAAGAGTAATTTCCTGTTCCCTGTACTTGACAGGAAGTTTAGTGTGATCCCATGCAAGCACAGTAATCAGTGACTGGTGAGAGACTTCACCATTGGTTGGGAGAATAATTCTGGGGGAAGAGAAGTGCAGCTCAAATAGGGAGGAAAGAGGTATTTCTCAAAGCCACCTCACAAGACAGATACAGTGGCCAGCTATTACAGGACCAGTCTGTGCACAGAATCCTGCTTGGTGCTTTCAGCCACTGCTGCTTGCTATGAATACACACAGACAAAGAGGAAATAGAAAAGAATCAAGGAAACTGAAAGTGCTAACGTATGCAGAAAGAGTGTAATGTTCCCAAACAAGACACAGCACCAGTGATCTCCTAAACAGGCTCACTCACTGGATTGTGGCCAAAATAATCCCCCCTTAGGTTTTTGTTTTGTTTTGTTTTGTTTTTTCCTCATAAAGTGCCTGCAGTTTTGAAGACAAAGCCCATGAAAAGCAAATACTGTTCAGATTTTGGAAACTGATTAATGATTAAACATATTTAGATTGGTCCTTTGCAAAGTAGTAAAGATTTGCTGATGACACACTTGCATTCTTAAGGGAAATGGATGTTAATTGTTGTCTAGACATTTTATTACTACAGTGGGGCGCTAGCCATTGACCATCTCTCTTTCTTTTTTCCTTTTTTTTTTCTTTTTACACATTAAATTGTAGGTCAGACTAAATTGTTTGTTTGTTTCTGAAGAAGATAAAAATGTGGTTTCAGGGTGGTATGTAACTGAGAACTTTGAGATGCCAGTCATATCTCTTCTAAAAGCAGTGCAGCAGGAAAATATCAGAGTAAGAAACTGTCATTTTTCACAATATATTTTTCTGATTCAAAATGCAAGTATGTCCACTGCAGTTTTAACAGATCCCACTCCTTAACACAGTGCAAATAGCAAGTTCTCACTCCTCTGGTTTCTCCCTCTTGGAACATAGTGGAAGAATTGTTTAACCAGTTGCACTGATGGGTGGGATGCTTTGCCTTTGTATACATAAAATACTACCCCACACCTTTTAAGTTTAGGTATCACATTTTGCTGAGATGAAAAGACTAATGATTATTTGTTCTGCTTGTCTAGCAAGCAAGTAGTTAAAGATTAATTCAGATGAAATGTAAAACCCATCATCAATAGCTCTCAACACAAATGAATATACTTGAAGTCAGTTAGCCTGATTCTGATTTTAGCTTAGTTTTACATCAAAAATAAATTTATTGCCGTCAGCCAGCTTGATCCTCCTGATTTACATCAGCGTAAGCAAAACAATATCATTGTTTTTACAAACTTCACTTGTGCTGCTAAGTGATGTTGATTTACTCGAATGAGAACGCATCTGTGCTTCACAAGATAGGTGAGAGTAGTGACTCTTGCTAGAGAAAATGCAAGCAAGTGATGGGAAGAAAAGTATGTTGGTTCAAAAAACATACAACAATGATACTCACATTTTTGTGTTCAGCACTGTTGGGCAATGAGAGTGACAGCAGATGACACATCACCCACCTGTTCCAAATGCTCAATTACGTGGTTCAGATTTGTCAGGCTTCTTGTTTAAAAGAGTCATTTCTACAATTTTCCTTTGCTGTTCTTCACAACTACAGTCATAAGTCATGTGATGCTAACGAGTTCTACAGTTCCTCTTCTGCACCATTTATATAGTAAATATGTAGTAAAATCAGATTCCTTCATTTGGCAGAATATTTCCTCATCTACTTCACTAGTTGACCCAGGTACAGGAGACTACACAATCAGAAAGACCCTATGACATTTTGGTGCTGTTAAGAAAGCTCTACCAGAAGTCATAATCTCCCATTATAGTCCCACCTACACTTTCACTTCATGAAACTCAACACAGTACTCTCACCTACAACAAAACTGAGGGATCTTTTGAGGTCCAAGACTTGTAATAACTTCCTTTTTAAAAAAATACTACATTTGAAATCATCTTTAGTTAATTGTTTTCTAGATTTTTCAGTAACAGAGCTCAAACTACATCATTAAAATAGCTATTACCACTTTCCAAAATGCAAAATGAAGTGTAAAAATTAAGAACCTTGAAGAAAAAATAGTTTCGCTCTTAGGAAAAGCCACTGAGAAGAAACTTTGACCAAAAAATTTGAAGGCTCGTGCTTCAAAATTATCACCTCTAGTGTTCATTTCTGACTTTGCAAGAAGTTTTTCCATACTGTGGCCACTTTGTACATATCTGACTGGTTTAGAAAAAGCACCTGAAAGGGGGGCCACAAAGTAAATTTATTGTCCACAAATTTGGCCAGTCTCCCTGTTTCCTCTGTAGCTTTCTCATCAATTGCTCATCTATCTTCATTAGTCTGTCACAGAGCTTTCTGTGTGCCTGTTTTTGCAACCACAAGGCTTTTGCAAGATCAAATTTTCTTTGATGGGAAGTTATAACTTAGACTTTTTAGGCTATTCTCTTGATTCACATTGAGAGCCAGAATCACAGTGCCCTAGCTCAGCATTACTGCTGTGTAGCAGTAAAAGATTTTATAAAATTCATATGGAAGTTACCATAGAAGTGTGAAAGACAATGGCATTGTTAGTGCTGGTCTGATGAAAAACATGTAAAAAGAGAGGTCTTAACAAATTATAGAAGCATGTTCAAGATCAAAATCATTTTCAGTGACAGAGGTCTTCAAATTCAGCATGCATTGTGGTGATTTTTTCAGCATTACCAACAGTAAACATTGCAAGTAAATTATTGAAACCACTTAATCTGAACACAGGTAAAACAGTTGTCCATAGTCTTAAGTCAGTAACCAATACAAGCTGAACAGGCTGTCTCTCCTGCTCCTCTTTTGCTCAGGGTTGTCAGAATTAATTTTTTTTTCAGTCAGAAGAGCTGGCAGAGCACTCCACTGAAGTTTGTCTGGGTCCTTTGGGCAGGGCTTGGTTAGCAAGTCCATCTAAAGGGCTGCCAGACCCCACATGAACAGAAATAAAATGCTGGGGAAGGTACTGACTGTTTCAATAGGCACAGATAGATCTAGAAGATGTCTGCTACCAGTCTAAGACTGTAAACAGAAGTCCATTTCACAAACTGTTGTGCAGATAATTATGTCCTTTCCCACTGTTCAGCACACTTGTTGCACCTCTCTGGCAGATACCACCACCAGCTCATTTTTGCTGGCAATTCTGTTCATTTCAGAGCTCCAAAACCCCCTTCAAGTAAGAAAGAACTAGGCTAGCAGTAACCAGGGGGGCTGAGCTGAACCCATTTTTTTTTCCTGAAGTATATTAGGAAGCACCCATATGAATGTGTGGTAACCTTCAGCTAGTCAGTAATGACAGCACCTAAGTCAATGCTGTCTTCAACAAGGCAAGTTGTATCTGTAAAAGCCTTGGTATAAAAGACAAACATTAGATGTTTCCCCAGTTTTAGTTAAACAAATGTAATTTATATCCATGCTAAACTGCAAAGATCTACAGACCAGGATGTCATTCTCCAGGTTTCTAAAGGTCTAATATGATGAGGGGAAGGGAGAATAAAGAAGATGAGGGGCAAATTCTTTATCCCGTTAATGAGTGGTAAGTTTGAATATTTGCTGTGCTAATTAAACAACCATGTTAAGCCTCTCTGTTTCAAGATCCAAATAATCACATCAGCTGCTGGTGCTAACTAGTTACCTCTTCAAATGTTAAACAGGATGTCTATTTTATTAAAGAAGCCCTTTCAGGCAAGAGAGAAGCATGTTTTGACTAGAAAATGCCAATCATTTGGAGGGGGGCAGTTAGGAGAAGGATGGCGGTGATGGTGATGGATAATAATGTTCCCTGGATTATCTAAGAAATGAGGTTTTCTCCCTGACAGAGAAGGCAAAGAGGAAGTCACAATCTCAGACAGTTTGCACAGATGGTGACCACCCTCAGTCAACATTCTCGTAAAAATGGCTGTGTACCTTTTTTTCCCCTCAGTATATACAGAAAGAAATAAAAAGGGGGAAAAAAAAAAAAAGCAGTGGAAAAGTGCTTAAGAAGGCAAAATCTGAGTGAGTGTGTGAGGGGAGGAGAGGGAAAAAGAATGTCATTTGACTGCCACCAGGTTTTTTATGCCTTTTCAAAGTTTTCTGTCAGATTTTCCACTCACTTACATCCTAAATGCTCAACAGTTGAAATTCTGTAAATATTAAGTCACAATCAGCACAGGTCCAAAAGCGATTAGATGGGATGCGGTTGCAGGCCACTTACATGGTCTCTGGATCATGAAGCAAGCAAGGAACTAGTTTAGTCATTGTATAAGGTAGAGCAGAGGAATCTGAAAACTCAATAGATTGTTTTGTCCTACCTTCAGAGGCCTCCACTTCACACAACACAGGTTTATGGATGCAGACAAAAGCCCTTAGTTCTGGGTAGGTAGTTATGACATTGCTTGTTAGCTTGCAACAGTTCTTAGGGAAAAAATAAATGATGAAAAATGAAAAAATTATATTTTTCATTCAAAAAATAATATGATGGTTGAGCACGTTGCCAAGGAATCACTCACATCCCATTTGTCTGACAGAGTTTCTCCTTGCAGTGTTTTATAGCGTAATGTGAGCTGCAGTACAGCCCTCCATTCCAAGAACCTTCCAGCACAGCAGAGAACAAGCTGCCAGCCTCTGGGTCTTTGCAGAAAAACTGAAATTGCAAGCAGCGGCTGACTGAAGATCAGTTAGAGATTTACTTCTTTGGAACAGAGAGATTTGCTCATCATCTGCATCAGCACAGAAGAAAAGAAGTCAATTTGGGATGCCAAATGCAGGTGGTATTGAGGACAACAGATGAATGTACACAGTACGTGATAATAAGAGCAATCCAAGAGGTGATCAAAGATTTAAAGGGAGGAAGAGTGGGGTAGGGGAATGGTGTTGCCTGATAAAGTGGCAAAAGCAGGCTCACTGTAAAAAAAACAACAACAACAACAACAACAACTACAACAAAAACCTACTGTTAAAATAAACTCTTAGCAATATCCCATGCTTAGAAGCAGCAGTTAGACACATTCAGACTGAAATAAATATTTCTTTTTTTCACACTAGTGGATGACAAATGACAAGTCCAGATTACCTACAGTCATGGTGGGTTTTCTATCACATGAAAATAAATAAAAAATCATTGTATTTCAAATTACATGAATGAAATTCTGCATCTTGTTTTATACAAGTAATCCACTAGTAGTGCCTTTTCACCTTAATATTCAGGAATACTCATAAATGACTGAAGAGTAAAAATTAATATATATGAACACACACAGAAGCTGCTATGATATTCCACATTAGACAAAGGTAGTATAAAGTTTGAATCAAGCAACACCAAACAGAGTGCCCTTTAAAGCAGGATATCTGACAGTAAGTTAGAACCACAATTGAGAGTCTTGACTGTGGGACAGTTTGATATAATCCACATGAACTTATTCTTAAAGATAACAGATAAATTTCAACAATATGTTTTAAAGCATATTTTATTTGATGCTATTTCGTATATTTCCAAACACTTTTTACACACTCTTGTGAAATAGGCCTACAAAGATCTTACATTTCAGAAAAGGAGCTTATTTTTTCAAGATAGACTATTAAAAGAATAGTGAAACTAACATTTCACTATAATTCTCATAGCATCAAAAATAAAAAAGTATATATCTATACACCAAACAGTAAAAGAGAGATACTAGGAATAAATTTTGAACTAATGCATTAAACTTTTTAGCATTTCAGCAGGCATCCTCTCAAGCCCCCTGTTGTCTGCTGTAGATGCCAGTAAGTGCCGCTTCCTGATGCAGATGGTGGAAGTGCCAACTAGAAGAAGAGCGCTGCTGGATCTTGTCCTCACTAGCAAGGAGGGGCTGGTTGAAGCACTGAAGGTTGAGGGCAACCTTGGTTGCAGCGACCATGAGATGGTGGAGTTTAGGATCTCACGTGGCAGGAACAGAATACCAAAGCAGAATTGTAACCCTGGACTTCAGTAGGGCCAACTTTGGCCTTTTCAAGCATTTGCTAGGGGAAATCCCATGGGACAAAATACTTGAAGGAAAAGGGACCCAAAATAGCTGGTTAGCATTCAAGGACTGCTTCTTCCGAGCTCAAGAACAGAGCATCCCAACAGGTAGGAAGTCAGGAAAGAGAGCCAGGAGACCTGCATGGTTAAACAGGGAATTGCTGGGCAAACTCAGGTGGAAGAGAAGAATTTACAGATCATGGAAGGAGGGGCTGGCCACTTGGGAGGAATATAAGGCTATTGTCAGAGGATGTAGGGAGGCAACTAGGAAAGCTAAAGGCTCCCTAGAACTAAACCTTGCAAGAGGGGTCAGGGACAACAGAAAGGCCTTCTTCAAATACATTACGGATAAAACTAACACTAGAGGCAATGTAGGCCCACTAATGAATGAGGTGGATGCCCTGGTGACTGAATATAAAGAGAAGGTGGAGTTACTGAATGCCTTCTCTGTCTTCTCTGTCTATAATGCCAGAGGCTCTCCTGAGGAGCCACATACCCATGAGGCCCCAGACAAGGCTGGAGGAGTTTGCCTTGGTTGATGAGGGCTGTGTTAAGGACCGATTAAGCAAGCTGGACATCCACAAGTCCATGGGTCCTGATGGGATGCATCCGCAGGTGCTGATGGAGCTGGTGGAAGTCATTGCTAGGCCACTCTCCATCACCTTTGGTAAGTCATGGACATTGGGAGAGGTGCCTGAGGATTTGGAGGAAAGCAAATGTCATTCTGGTCTTCAGAAAGGGCAAGAAAGAGGACCCAGGTAACTATAGACCAGTCAAGGATGAGAGGGTCATTTGGGGCAGTCAACATGGCTTCAGCAAGGGGAAGTCATGCTTGACCAACCTGATAGCCTTTAATGAGGATATAACCACGTGGATAGATGATGGAAAGGCAGTGGACATGGTGTGTCTTGATTTCAGTAAGGCCTTTGACACCATCTCCCACAGCATCCTCGCAGCTAAACTAAGGAAGTGTGGTCTGGATGATCGGGTACTGAGGTGGACTGTAAACTGGCTGAAGGGAAGAAGCCAGAGGGTTGTGGTCAATGGGACGGAGTCAAGTTGGAGTCCTGTATCTAATGGAGTCCCTCAAGGGTCGGTACTAGGACCGGTGTTGTTTAGTATATTCATCGATGACTTGGATGAGGGAATGGAGTGCACTGTCAGCAAGTTTGCTGATAACACTAAACTGGGAGGAGTGGCTGACATCCCTGGAGGATGTGCTGCCATCCAGCGGGACCTCAACAGGTTGGAGAATTGGGCAGGGAGAAACTTAATGAAATATAACCAGGGCAAGTGTAGAGTCCTGCATCTGAGCAAGAACAACCCCAGACATCAGTATAAGTTGGGGACTGCCCTGCTGGAAAGCAGTGAAGGGGAAAGGGACCTGGGGGTCCTGGTGGACAGCTGGATGACCATGAGCCAGCACTGTGCCCTTGTGGCCAAGAAGGCCAATGGCATCCTGGGGTGTATCAGAAGGGCTGTGGTTAGTAGGTTGAGATTCTCCTCCCCCGCTACTCTGCCCTGGTGAGACCACATCTAGAATATTGCATCCGGTTCTGGGTCCCTCAGTTCAAGAAGGATGGGGAACTTCTTGAGAGAGTCCAACGCAGAGCTACAAGGATGATTAAGGGAGTGGAGCATCTCCCTTACACGGAAAGGCTGAGGGAGCTGGGTCTCTTTAGCTTGGAGAAGAGGAGACTGAGGGGTGACCTTATTAATGTTTATAAATATGTAAAGGGTGAGTGTCAGGAGGATGGAACCAGGCTCTTCTTGGTGACACCCAATGACAGGACAAGGGGCAATGGGTGTAAGCTGGAACATAGGAGGTTCCACTTAAATATGAGACAAACCTTTTTTACAGTGAGGGTGACAGAGCACTGGAACAGGCTGCTCAAGGGGGGTTGTGGAGTCTCCTTCTCCAGAGACTTTTAAAACTCGCCTGGACGCATTCCTGTGTGACATGATTTAGGTGTTCCTGCTCCGACAGGGGGTTTGAACTAGATGATCTTTCAAGGTCCCTTCCAATCCCTAATATTTTGTGATTCTGTGATTCTGTGAAGTGGAATGTTCACGTCCACCTGTTTTCTCTGCATATCAGCAATCTCTGCTTTTTGAAGAACGGAAGTGACCCACTTATCCAAAGTCCACAAACAAAACCTCAGTGATTTTTGAGTTAACGCAGGAGACAAACAAGGAATTCCAGCTGCACTTCTTTCCTAAACAAAGAGAATGGATGAGATTTTATGGAGGGTACCCTGCTCTACCAAAGATTGTTCAGTTAAAAACAAGAAAAAGTCTTGGGAATCAAGACTTTAAAAAAAAAATAGTGTGTGGATAACAACCGTTTGCAATCCCGTAATTTAGTTTTGGCAACATATGCTTAAAATAGAAAGGAGACCTCACACTTGAGAATTACCTTATCTTTTCCCTATTTGAGATTAGGATGAAGTTTACAGAGATCGCATTACCCTGCTGCAGTGTTCATGTACATTTCTCTGAAGCTTCTGCTGATGATCTCTTTTTCAGACCATGTGTTCTGCTGGATGGACTTACACTAGATCCAGTGCAGCAGTTCCTGACTTGAATGTTGGAGAATGTCATTAGAAGGACTGCCAGGAAAAGACAAGCAGAGTGCAAAAGCTGATGTCAGAGTTGAGAAGTCGGTGATTAACACAATTATTGTCAGGCCCTTTGGCTCAACTTATAACCCTCAAAAAAATAAACTTCCACATTTCCTCAGCTTCTCTGAGACTTGTTTAGACAGCACCAGTGTTGTAAAGAAACTCTCATGGAAATGGCCCACTAATGGTAACTAAAATTAAAATCAGACCAACAGGAACTCCCTCTATATCAAACAGTTCTGCAGTATAAGGAGGAAAAATGTAGCACAGAGGTCAAATAAATCTCTTCCTTCCCTAATTTCTGTGATTGCAGACTTTCTATTATCATTAGCAAATTGTACTTGTCACCTGACACTATCAACAACAGCTATATCCTTTTAGGTATCCTTGGCAGAATGAGGACTATCCACAGGGTTGTAGTTGTAATTAGAGTTTTGTTATTACATTAAAAAAAAATAACGGAAATTAACAATCAGCATAGCCTATTATCTACAATAACTAACACTTAGCATCAATTTCTAGCACTTAGCATAGGTTATATTTGCAAGGAATTTCTAGAATCTTCATTTTCACACAGGCTTTTCAGTCACATGGATGAACTCTCTGCAGATCAGGTCAAATTCTTATCAATCAGTATGCAATATAAATATAACCTAGACTCAGGCTTTACATAAAAGAACACGAGTCACTTGCTCAGTCCTCAGAGGAAAAAGATGATAGTGGAGGCATCCCTGGCCACCGAGGGATCGCATGTTTTACTATCCAGCAGTAGCTAAGGCCTAAATCCCACTTAGGACTTGCTGATGCTTGATTTATAAGAAGTGATCTCTATGCTGTTACATTTCTCTGTTCCATGATGAATGTCACCATCTTCTGACAAACCAGCATATGGCTGTTGATAATGCTGATGGGTTTAACCACCCTGTCAATGGATGTTCCAACACCTTGGGGCCAGGTAGGGAGGAGAGAGAAGGGAGTAGGGGTATACACTAACAGTCCGTTTACATATTATAGATGTTGTTGGTTATGTTAACCATATTGCCAGGGGTCAGAAGCAAGGGGTACCAGTCACAAAACCATAGAGTTAATCAAAGCTATTTCTACTTTTTCTGAAAAATCTAGATCTTGCCAATACTCTATAGGCTACAGCACAAAACATGCAGTGTGTTACTGTGAGTATTTTTGGAAGTGTTTTTACTAATTTTTGTATAACACAGACCAGATGCACTTGTATCAGTCCTTGTCGCTTTCAACCCTTGTCACAAAAGTGAGTCCAGACTCACTTTTGCTCCTGCATTGATACCGAGCATTGGCATTGGTACTGAGCCAATTACTGAAAACCACCAAGTGGCCACCACACAAACTGCTAGAGATTCAGTTTCAAGGCAAAAGTTCATCTTCTTTCTTAACAGACACAAGGCCAAACTCTTCCTCTTATGCTACCTAATGCAAGTACTGTAAAATCAAATGCTGAACAAAGAAGATATAGGTCCTTTAGTAGAACTGGCAAGATTCGCTAGCTGTGAGATTAGAAAGGAGTTTAAACAAGCTGACTGAAATAGAGGAAGAACACTCTAAGAGAGACAGATCTGCACACTATAGGTGTCTGAACTTTTTCTAACTGGTTTCAATAGTTTCTGGGTATTGATTTACATTAAAAGTATCTCTCTGTTTTTATTGTGTTGGGCAACTCCTTCTTCCTGACTTATGTCTGCATTAGACCCTCATTTCACTTCAAGATTTGTTAGTCTGCAGTTTAGAGTTTACTTTTTTTAAAACCAGATAGCTCACAGTGCGTTATTTATTGCTGACAGAAATTTGAGCCAGGATCTGGAGAAGAGAGCGTCCTTCTTTCCAGCTTGCTAACAGTTAATGGTCTTCTTTAGAACATTTGCAAATAAGATTTGGCTTTTTAAGCCTTGTCATTGGAGGATAACAAGGTTTATCTGATTAAGGAATGTTCTCTTCTAGTGTTGGAACAGGTTTCCTAGAGAAGTAGTTGTCTCACCATCCCTCGAGGTATTCAAAAAACATGTAGATGTAGAGCTTATTGATATGGTTTAATGGTGGACTTGGCAGTGCTAGGTTAAAGGTTGGACTAGATGATATTAGTGGTCTTTTCCAACTTAAATGATTCTATGATTTCTCAGCAGTGATTCCTCAGCAGAATGATTTCTTGTTCTGTGGTTCCTCAGCAGTGGAACCAGAGACATATGGATCTAAATGTCTTTTATATTAATGAGATAAGACACACCCTTGAAGGTTCATGTGGTCCAGACATCAGAGGGAGACAAAGGCACAACAACCAATCAGTTACACTTATTTCTGTTGCATGTGAATTTAGGCTTCTGATTACATTTCTTCATTTAAGATTCAGAATTAGTGCACACTGAGAGAAATTAATGTGTTTTTTTTCTATCTGTCTGAAAAGGTAAATATGGGAATTTGTCTCCCCTGCATTAGACTGTAACATGTAGATATCTATATCAAAGCTAGGACTCTACTCCCTCTTACAGTCAATGGAGAGGAAAGGGTAAGAATTATCTCATTTAAATATAGAGATTTAAAAGAGGAATGGGCAAATGATTTCTTAAAACTATTCCTGATCGTAAGAGTGCTCTAAAATTTGACTAAAATAATATACATATGATGGTCATCTAAGCTGTGTGAAGTGAAATCTCCTTAGCTTTTTGTAGTTGAGTGTGGAGATAGCAAATCTAGCTTTAAACAAAACACCTTGGATCACATAATCTTTCAGCTGTGAGCCTTGGCTCTCACAGATCTGCTTAGTTCTTCCCTCCTGGTCCCAACAGCAGCTTATTTATTGTTTGTTAGGGTATTTTCATAGTACACTGCAAACTGCAGAACAGACAAATATCTTTCTGTTACACATTTCAACTGTTGAAGTTGTTTTCTCCACAAAGTGCACAGGGTTTATATTTGATGGGAATTCATGGTCTTGAACTTCAGGTAATGCTCAAATACACTAGTTTACCCTGCTACCAAAAAATACTGTATTTAGACACTAAAATTAGAATTGTAAATAGTAAATTAAATGTAATTAAAATTAAATTAAAAATGTAAATTGTAAATTGTAAAATAGAATAAGTAGGAACTGGCTTCATATACATGTATATGTATGTTTCTATTAGTGACATATTAGGTTTAGACTAGGCGAAAATACACAGACCACAAAAAATGTTTTAACTCATCAAGTATACCTGAAAAGTATATAGTGTGCCCATGACCTACCAGTTTAAGAAAAGAAGGAAGAAAAATTAAAAGACTGAAAGGGGAGTTGTACAGCAGATACAGGCTCAGACTCTGTCTACGTACACCCTGAACTTATAAAAATCAAAACTTGCCTAAACATCTCCTACTGCAGACACAGGAGTGACAAAGGTCATTAACAAGCTATTTACAGATTTTGTGACTATTCAGAGCCATATTCATGTTTACACTTGCACTTTCAGAAGAATTTCCAGGCTTGATTGGCTTTGTGGAAAGTCTTAAAATACTAGGTTGGCTTAGTCTGTTCTTATTTATCATTGCTAGTTGTTGCTTTCGTGTATTTGTTGGTTGTAACTTTTACACAAGGCTAACATAGTTGAAACCTTGAAAGTCAAAGAGAGAGTGGCATGTGTGCATGTGTGTATGCATGCACTTAACTACATGCACTGGATAAGATCATCTAAAAGCAAAGAGTGAGGTTGATCTCTTTCAATCTCGCTCACAGCAATATAAAATGATGAGGGACTCCAATTCCCTTGACAGATATTCATGGGGAGTGAGGAGTGCTTTGGTCCACTATGCTTGAATGCAAGCCACATCTCTCTGAATGTGGCAGTTTGGGTTTTGTTTTCACTGGTGTAATTCCCAAGTTTGCTCATAGACCAACAGTTTGTCCATTTCTAGTTAGAGGTTTTGTGAATATATATATATATTTATTAATGGGAATGTGAATAATTCAGAGGCATAACTAATGTTTAGTGCAAAAAGTTTTTGTGTATCTAAGTCATAAAAGAGTACAGCTGAGCAATCTAGCACATGCAGAGTGGTGGGATGACATGTCAGTTTGAAGGGGGAGGGAACTGATAACTGTCCAGACATCCACACTTCAGGCAACTGAGTGTGCTGAGCTACCTGCTGTAGCTGGGGCAGCTTTAGCTCACCTCACCTCAATGGCTGCTTCTGGGGAGTGAGATGCTGCGTTGTATGGCTCAGTCATTCTACTGTGTTATCATCCAAGAGAATTCTGGGATTCTTTTCTTTAAAAGAATATGGGTAATTACAGAAAATAATTTGCCCATACAGACACAACACCTGTAAACAGATTTTTAAAGTGGCAGTGTTCCATATGCACAGAAGCTACCACAGACAAGCTGGGACCAGCACTCAGATGTGACCTGTCCAGAGCCAAAAGCTGTTTCATTTTCTGAAGCAGCCTTTCCCAGTTCCTGCCTAGCCTTGCTCTGATGTTCCTTTCAGTCAACCACCACCATGTTTTACATATCAAATGCATGGCATTTTAGGGTCTTTTCACTTCTTCCAACTGTCCACTTAAGTAACAAAATAAACCAACAAATGCTCTGCTAGTTTTTAGCAATGTGGAAAAGGAGACAGTTTTTACCTTACCCACAGACAGACACAACAAAGGCCTCCAGCTCTGTGATGTAGGAGACACAAAGTGTAGGAACAAGGTCTTGCTCATTCTCCCATTTTTCCCAAGTACCCTAACTTGTTAGACCTGTGTCATTAGCCATCACTAAAGCAGAGCTCTTTTTGAAATATACAGAATCTCAAGATGGTCAGGCAAAAGAATTTTCACATGAAGGTCTACCACCTACCCTTTTTATATAACTCCCATAAGCATGATCTTTTTCTGTAGAATTTGGCTTGGCTTGGCTTTACGATTCTTTGACCACATCTTTGCTGTTTCTGATTTTGTCAGGAATACTGAAAATCACGACGAATGCAATTTGTCCCATTTAGTGAAATCCTAACATCAACAGATGTTTCACAATTCCAATGCTGCAGACTTCTTGGAACAAACAGATTTTATATAAGCATACAGTCCCCCAAGTCCTTGAAATTTTGTCTGTCACTAAATAGTACTAGAGTAGACAGATATTTTTCTACTTTAGTGCACTCCGAATAGCTCCTGGGTCAAATCTTTGTCACAAAACCAAAATTGCTTCTAGATCCTGAGCAAAAATAGCAACATTTAACCTTATTGCATACCAATAGTTCAGTGTTTGAAGAGTATGCCTAGCACTTGCTTTAGAAACATGTAAAATTCTGTAATTCCTATAATGTACAATTGGCCTATGAGCAATAAATTTCAGTTTAGTAAAGCAGTATTGATACTTTTTTTGAGTTTTAAAATTTGTTTATTATATATTTGTTTTGCAAATACACAGAAAATTCAGAAGACATCAGATATAAAAAAAAGTTATTTGTGCACAGTGTTTTAGAAGTTCCACCAACTCTACAGATTCATCTTTTATTTCACTAACTGAGGTGAGCATCTGAGGTGACCTAGATGATCCAAGATTGCCTCTTGCTAAAACAGAAATCTCTGTTTTCTATAGCAGTTGGCAGCATGAGTGAGCTAGTAACATAAAGATGACCTCTTGAACATGATTAACAAATTCCTACCAGCTTTTCATGTCACTAAGTCTTAGCACATGTTACAGTAAGAAAACTCTTGGACAAGAGTCAAGCCTTGCTACCAGTTTTAGACATGTGGTTCCCATCAGGACCACTGTCTTAAACTAACATCATATGTAGTGGGTACTGCTGTCATAGTGAATCGGTTTGGCCTCATCTCCCCAACTAGACAGCAGTGGAAAACACTAAAGTAGAGACACAGAGAGAGAGAAATGTCCTAAAGATCCTGAAACAGGAAATTGCTCTTGTGCCTTCAACACTAAATTAGGTCTCACAGTACCAACAGCAAATTGTACAAAAGTAAAAAATAAAATAAAAAATAAAAAAAAATAAAAAATAAAAAAAAAAATCAAAGGTGTATTGTGAATTGGACATCGGACTCCAGTTCAGCAAACCTGATGCACATCCCAAAAATTAAGATTAGTGACATGGTTTCTGTATCCTTCCCCAGTGTTCTCCTTCCCCAATCTTTTACACCATCCCTCAGCCACAGAACAGTTGTTTAATTGTACAAATCCCACCACTGCCACAGCAAATATGAGTTATCTTTGCCCCTTCAGTCTAGGAAGATACGTAACAACTTTTCAGATATAAATGTGATTTCTTTTTTTCTTATTTGTTTTTCCTTGCACATCCTTACAAAACTTTTATATGGTGTTTTATTATTTATCTTTTTAGGTCTCTGAGTAAGCTTATATGTTAAAATGTTATCATATATAATAATTAGCCTGTCCCTTCACAGATCATTTAAAGATGAGAATACTGGAGCACATAAAGATTCCCTGTTTCAAACACACACAATGGAGGTTAGCAACATTCAGGTGAAAAGCAGAAATGTAGATCCCAATCTAAAACACCACTGAAGTCAACAGGAATTTTCTATTGACATTAATGTGTTTTGGATCAACCCCTGAATGACCTGTCCACGGTCACACAGATAATCAGAGACAGAAGAGAAGCAGGACACTGCTATCCAAATGACTTTTTCCGGTAAACCTGACTGGATGGCAACTTTCTTAAAACTCAGTAGATGGCTTACCATAGACACTGGCCTTTATTACGTATTTTCAATGACACTTTTTATAAGTGAAAAAATGGTTCACTGTTCTGACATTCTGGGTTTATTTTCCTTTTCAAATCAGGCATAGCTATTAGAAATTTCTGAAAATTCTGGTCTGAAATTTCTGTTTTAAGTAGTTCAATATTTGAGAACTGTGACCAGGACCAGGCTTTTTGTTGTTTTGATATGTTTGTTTAATAAAAAGACTGAACTAAGCAATGAGTTTTAGTCCATCACTGAACATTCTCTCAAGTTTTGGTCCAAAGAGGTAGTCTGGGATCATTCTCAGTTTTTCTATTTTGGTATGATTTTTTTTTTTTAACTGACCTATATATTCTCCCAATGGTACTTGTATGCAGTACACTCTCAGTTAGTACTAAAAGCATACATGAATAGGGCAAAATTTTGTCCCAGATAAAAAAGTCTAAGCTGTGCGTACATGTCTGTGTGCAGGAACATATGCATATACACCTATATACGTATACATATGTATATACATGTATCTTGCTTGAGCAGGAGAGTTAGAATAGATGAACTCCAGAAGTCCCTTCAAACTGCAACCATTCTGTGATCTGTGATAAACTTAAATTCATAACAGATAGTAATATCCAGGTGTTGTAAACACAGATGTAAAAGTTCCTAAAACATAAAAAAAAAAAAAAAAAGAAGTCATTTCACTATTCAAGGTGAAATAAAAGTTATTCTTTTCAATACTAAATATATATACACATTTATTTAAAGTGTAGGGCCTAGTTTTAATTTGCAATATCCAAATTCCATCTTTATTTTTTTCCTTTCTCTTTTCCTTTCTCTTTTCTTGTGCAGCCACCAAAAATGACTAGCTTCTGAGTTTTTCAATTATTGGGAAATGGGAATAGTGCTATAAAAGCATTCTTACTTATTAAAGCTTCTCTTGTGTTTCTTTACCTGATGTCTTGCTTTGTGCAATGCCTGCCTAGCAATACTAGCAAATTGTTTCTGAAGAGCTACAGAGAAGAAAAGGCTTTGATCCAATAGAAACACATCAGTGTAATAGCAGCAGATATCTTTTATTTTCCAGTCTTCAATGTCCCCCTTCAATTCACAAAACACACAGTCAGTGATTAAAAATTCCTGTCATTTTTGTTTCAGAAGCCGGGAACCTACAACTTTAGTGTGGCAAAGTAAATCTTCTGCCAGAGTGATCAAGGAATTATGCTATTGTCCTGTCTTTATATTTTCCACAATGCATAAAGCATCACTGTCCTTAATTGTTCTTTCATCTCGCCCATTGACTTGAAATCAGCATTGCTCTCCAGGAGTAGTATTATCTTGAGAACTAGTAAAGAAAAGCAAAGAGGCTTAGCATACCTCAGCACTGCAGATTAAGTGCCTCTTCAAAGATGTCACCCCAGATGTGGCAGGCTACATTCCTACTTTCCCCTGGCAACAGCTGTGGAACCACATCAGTGCTATTGCCTTATGTTCCTGAACATTATGAGAAGGAATAAAAGCTGCCTTTTTAATGACTTGGGTTTGTGTTGGAGGCATAATTTTCTGTTTACATTACAAAAGGGCAAGCCTTGTTGTGTTTTCATTACTGACAGGTAAAGATGAGTTGATGTCCCATAAGCAATACTTCCTTTTTGGGCTATTTCATAGTGCACTGTCTATTCATTCGGTTCTTTCCTCTTAGAGACTGCAGTCGCTCTTTCACTAAGCTGTGATTACAAGCAACTGCCTGCAATTTCTTTAATGCCTTTGGTTGATTTCAGAATTGCTTTATTTGACTTCTAATTAAAAGTAGTCAGTGTTGTGAGTTACTCTGAAGTGGCCTGAATACGGCCATGTTAAAGGTGCAGTAGATGCAGAAAAGGGAGGTTTTCAAGAACAAGAGTGAGCTCAAATTGGGCTACAATTGTCCATAAAAAGGCAGACAGTAAAATCTGCACAGCTGCTTTATGCAAGTGTGGCAGTATTTGCTTTTTTATATGTCTCAGAAAAGCCAGGCTGGTCTCAAACTGTGAACAAGAAGTGAAAGTTTTTCAAGCCCATCCGGGACATCTGAGTCATCTCTCTTCCACTTTGAAGAAGTTATGACCCAGAAAAATAAATGATGCCAGTGAAAACCAAATAAATATGCCAATGCTTATTCTACCATACTGCTTTTGATTAGCTATAATTCACCCATATTCTAGAATTGGTAGTATGTTTGATTCTGGGAATATCCAACTTTCACAGCTTTTCTTGGAAAGGGAAGACTTCATGCAGTGCAATTTCTTTTATGTCTGTGTGAGACTTTCATTTTGGAATGTTTAATACGCAAGATTCAAATTGTACTACATGTCACATTTTTCCCTAACTTTTATCCCCTTCCCAATTCATGCGTTGAGTTACTAGATCTCAGTTTACTTACCTAGCTCTGTATTGTCCCACTTACTCTGCCTGGGTTTCCTGAACTTAGAACTTCTTCTATAAACCAGCAGGTTCCACCTTTTTGTTTAGATCAGTCCTGAGAGTTTCCTTTTTCTACTAGGCTGTTTTGTCTAACCCACATCAACATCAGATTGTCTCTTTGATCTGTCTGAGGGATTCTGTATTGCTAATATCCAGAAGCATTTTTGTCCAGCCTGTCTCAGGCAATAGGCTGCATTTTTTTATAGCAAACAACACAACTTGTTTTGTTGCTTTTCCATCATTTAACAACTTGTTAGTGTGTTCATAGCTGGTAAAAATGTAACCAGAGCATAAACTGTTTGGTAACCTTCACGTAGCTACTTGATTGACTTGGAACATAGCTTACAAATTTATCACATTTAACAATCACTTGTGAATCCATGCCAGTCATTATGAGAAAGAAAAATGAGTTACAAAAACACCTTGTGCAATCCTCTTGGAAATTAATGTTTCCAAGCCTACAAAATACAAGGGAGTATCCTTCCTGTAGGCAGCACACAGTGTATTTAAGAATAACCTCAGTGAAGATAGTGTAAGCAGATCTATTTAATCTATCCACTAATAACTTGCAATTTTAAATACACAATCTATTCATAATCTTCAGAATATCCTTTTTATAAGTGGCAGTTGGGTGTTTCTGAATGGCTCCAGTCTATCACTGTATGGCTAATAATTGATTATTATATGTGTTTTTTACAGGCCTATTTTAAGGTTTGCCTTGATGACAGAGGTACAAAAAAACCCTTGTTATTACAATGTCTCTGTTACCCGAAATTGATTTGTACTGTAGCTAATGAATGAAATGCAACTTTTTTTGCAGGATGTGTCCTCTATATTTAGGGCATTCTTATGAATATCCTGGATATTAAATGACATAAATTCTACCTACTTATTTAAGATGCAAGATAAACTAAAATAAATTTAATATTAAAGTAATAGCTTAGGACAGACAGCCTAAGCTTATTCCTGACAGAGCATTTTCTGCTTGCTCTGCTGAAGGGAAGTTTCTCTTAAAGCAGTAGTTCTTCTGTGTTTCTCACACCATCCACAGACATCCAAGATCCTTGTTAGTCATCAAAATACAGATACTCAGGTTAATTAATCTCCTTTCCCTATGGACTTTCATGAATGAAGGAAACAAAAGTCAGATGTGAGAAAGAAGGCAACAGGAAGGGTGAGAGAGTAAAGGCAGTGTGAAGAAGATGCACAAAAAGGGCAAAACCTTATCATGTTGCTACATGAAATATAGAAAAAAGATGTGAGTGAAATACAAAATTCTCTTCCTAGATACATTTTTCTATTGACTACTGCAGGAAGCATTACCATGAGTATGTTGTGACTAGGTGGCCTATGTCATCCACAGCAGAAATACACGATTGACATCTAAAGTCTCAATTGTTTTTTATTTTTAAAAAACAACAACCTTATAATGAGGTATGAATGAGCTATTGACAAATTCTCGATTTCTCTTAATTTAAACCTTGTATAAACCTTATTTGTCTACTTATACAATAAGGGCAAAATTCTCTTTTTCCATCATCTTGTATCTGCTACCACTATAGTTTCTGAAGAACATAACAGGAATTTCCCAGGAAAGAAACAACCTTATCCATAACAATAAAAATCTCCATAGTCATGTGTCAATTTAATATCAGCAAAAAAAAAAAAAAAAAATCTGTACCCCTGTTGCCTCCAGCACAAACACAGAGGAAAGACACACAGCAAAGGAGTAAGTGATAAAGGAAAATGATCTGAAAGGAAACTGATCTGCTAGGCAAACTCACAAACATTCTCGTTTCTGTTGGACATATGGAATACTCATGTCATATAGATGCACATACACTAGATTAAAAAATACCCAGTCTTTTTGGCCATGGATTTATTTCAGTTACAGATGCAAAGTGTAGTAGTGTTTGTGAATGGCTGTCTTATATTTCTATAAGCAAATTAGTAATTGTTCTTGCAACTGTACAGTTAAATAAGCCAAAAATCTAGCACACATAATAATCAAATCAGCCAATGAATGTAAAATGCCATCTGTGACACCTGAAGGAGCTACAGGCTGATACACATGAGCTCTTTTAAGAAATGATGTGATGGAAAGCTGAAGTGTTTCCATTACTTATATTTTCGGATCATTTCAGTAAGACACCTTCTCAAGTCTCAGATCCTACATACCATACAATCTGTAGTACCTAGACACAAAAGGATTAATAATGGACAGGGTGAGAGGCTGGACTATGAAATCTCTCTGTTTCATGAATTCAGTCTAGACCTCTCATATTATTTTATTTTACCTTCTTCTAAATAGACTGAACTGCAAATGTTTAATATACATTCAACGCATGCATATAATTCTACATGTCATGTGCATTATGTTATGGCTGAATGTTGTGCTTTGCACACATAAAAATTTTATTTATTTATTTATTTTAATCCTTCATTCAGATATAGACACAAAGCCAACACTGTTTTTACTTTTCTGTGACAGGGATCCACAACTCAGATTAATCAGTGTTAACAGATCTTAATGTCATTCACTTACAGGCACCAGAGAATAAGTGTGGAACTAGGCTGTAGTTTTTAACTTGCAAGAGGGGTCCTAGATCTCAGCCTAGCAGAAACTGGACATCTGCACAGGACAAAAAATCTGCTGAAGATATTATCAAAATACACTGTGGGAAAAAAAAATGCTTAAAAATTTTCCATAAGAGAAAAATTTAAAAGCACTTTTCCTCATCACTGAGATATTTTCCTGAACTTGCATAAAATAAAGGCTAAGCCCAGTCATAGGTAGACCAGATGTCACAGAAGAAACAGCCCCCATTAGAAAAAATGTTATGAATAGGCATAAAAGCACTGCTAGAGAAAACAAACAAGCCAATAAAGAAAGCTTTAATTCTGCAAAATAAAGGACACAAATCATGCAGAGGATCAATGCACATATGAAGTTAAGAAGAAAAGCCTTCAGTACTATGAACTTACCCAGAAGTTCTCTAGAGGTGGAAGAAAAAATAAGCTACCCCTTTCTGCCTTTTATTCAGCATGTGTTTGGCACTTTAACAGACAATGTACAGCATTTCCTTCCCCCCACCCCAACCCCTTGCCCCCCATCATCTTCTTAAAGGTCACATCTTTAAAACAAGTAAACATAAATGCTCAGTCATGGGGAAAGTTGTGTGCTAACGTTAGTGCTCTAAAGAATTCCTAAAAAAAAATGTGATGGAGTTCTGGCCAGAAACAAGACAATAGAAAAATAGGGACATTGGAAGTTTTTATCTATGTAAAGCTATTACATGCTTTCTTACCTGACACTGACATGGACCACAGTAGTAGCTAATAATTTTCCATAGCAATTCCTATCTCAGAGATAAAAGACAAAGAAGCCATGTGTTTTCTTCAGAATGTCTAATCAGGGTCAATCAGCAAGCATACATTTGGTTGCTTTTGTTGCTATCCTTGAGACAATTCAAACTATGTCTATGATCTGGAACAGAACAGGAAAAAATAGGACAGAAGAATGGGGTAGGGGGTGGAAATGTGGACAGCCAAAAATCTGGACAGACAGAAAAGGGAAACCAAGAGAAAGACAAACAGTACAAGATAATGTGAACATGAGAATTCAAGAGAGGGATGTTGTTCTCAGAATCAAAACAATTTGATATTGCATACCCACGTTGAAGTGAATTTTTTGTTCTCTATTTTAAGTATTTTGTTTCTGTTTATCACTCTATTTTGTACATAATATCAGAGGTTTACTGTACTAAGGAGTCTCCTTCCATTGAACTAGGATGAGATCAATTCCCAAATACATACATTTGGAAGAAGGAAAAATATGAGGGAATGAAAGACAGCCCTAGAACTATATGGAAGCACAGAGAGTAGGAATAAGAAAGAGAAAATTAAGATGATATCATAACAGAAAAAATAAGAAAAATAATAATACTCAGTATTTGTATGTATGTTCAGGACTTTCTGGGCAGAAATATGGTAAGGGAGACAGAGGGTTCTTGTGCAGTGAGTCTGAGAGATCTGGGCCATCTCAGATCTGCAATGCTCTTGCAGACTAAATTTTGAGTGCACAGATAATGGGTCAGAGAACTCCAGGACACTCTAATATCATGGCAGATGATCTGCACAAATCATCTATGCATGCACGGTGCCCAAACATTTAATTTGCAGATGTCCAGATGTTCCCAAATAGTAGACAAGCCACCAAATTCTTCTTTTACTAGCCATTTGATTTTCTTGTGAAAAAGAAAATCTCTAGAAACTCATATGTCTGGTAGCCTATTTAATTGTGCAGAAACTATTTGAATGAGAACAACCAAAATAAGTAGAAGAGTGAAGAATGAGTGAAGAGAGATCACCTGCTGGAAATCAGGATCTCTTTACAGTTAGTGATAACAACTATTCTGATCAGAAGAAGTGATGGTGGAGTAGAAAGAGCAACAGTAACGGTTGCATTATCTAAATACCTACAGGTAAGCCACTAACATACATCTAAAAGATTAGAGAGGAGAGAGAGCAAAAAGAGGAATTAAAAATGAGAATGCTGGAGTACCACAATATTTCTCAATTACATCCAATTCCAGATGGCTTATAAGGCCTATTCCTTGTCAAATTCAACTTTATTGATTTTTTTGCAAATAAATCACTGCCTAAGCCCAATTAAAAAAAAAAAAAAAAAAAAAAAAAAGCTGAGTGTAGTGGAGTGGATGAATTCTCATAAGGTGTAAAATCAGTGTAGATGGCTCTGCAGCAGCCCTTCTTACCCTGTTCTCTACTTTAAAGGCCTGAGGGGTGAGAACAGATAAGGTCAGAGTATGTTGCCTTCCAGCAATCTGGAAATACAGTTTGTCTTAAAGAGCTTTAGTTGTAACAGTATATCATCAGGGAAGAAAAGACAAGAGAGGAAGGATATGTTCCTAGAGCCACCTGTACCTTTGACTCACCAGGTATCCCACTTCTTGTCTGGCACAGTTGAGAGTTTAGCCTGGTGAGAAATTAGTGCTTACAGTGCTCCTTTAAAGATGTGGTCTGAAAGCACTTTATGAGCCATGTATATTAGTGTTCATATTTGTGTAGGTCTGTTAAATTTTAATTAATCAGCCTTGTTTCAGAAGACTTTAATTTTGATCTCATTAAGTATGTGTGAGTTTTGTGTGTGTGCAGGCGCATATATTTATCCCTGTCAGCATTCAGAAAATTACATGCCCCTAGTTAACGTATTGTACAGTACTACAAATTCTCATGAATATCACATACCACAAAGGATAAGTTCGTCCAATGGAACAGAATGGAAACTTTTCTCATTTTCAAACAAACTGCCTCTGCTGAACACACAGATATTTGCCATCTGTGCTTTTTCATATTATTCTTGTAAAGTATAATATATATATTTATATACTTTAAAGTATACTGTAAATTATAATACCTAATAATACTTAATAATACTGTAAATTATAATACCACTTCTCCTACATTTCTGAAAAGAGTCCTTGACAAAACCACTGTCCAGTATCTCAGGCACTAAAATAACTGCAAAACATATTTAGAGCTGATACACAGTAACATAAATATTTCTTGTTGCCCTCATGAAAAAGTTTTGTTCATGAAATGGTTTTGTTCAAAGAGATTATAGCCGTCTGTGGAATTTTAGGTAATCCTGTATCACAGAAAAAATACAAAGGCAAATAAAGTAAACCATATGTTAAGTAAGATTTCAAGTGTTTATCCTGATCAAATTTAAATTGCCACTCTGTTACAATGTATCCCACTGTAACTTAAGTAACTTATTTCACTGCATATGAAATAAGACATGGAGAGAGAAAAGTCTCCAGCAAATCTTCTGTCCTTTTTTTCTTTGGTACTACTTGTAACCTTTAGTCCTTTCATTCCTACTTTGGGCTACAAGAGTATAAAACCTGTAATTAACAACTTCTTTATTGCCTACGCAATAGTAATTGCTGTGTATAGCCTTGGGGTACTAAGAATAAAAAATCATTTTCTTCCCTCTACCACTTGTATTTAACTAGCACTCTGTAGTTATTATTACAATCTTGCCAAAACTTCACGTTTCGCAAGAACTTTGTGATAAAAGTGTAGTCCCCACACAGTGACCTCTGCATGCAGCAATCAATACTTATGCTGTAATATTTCCCCTTCTTGCTGTTTCAGTGCAGCCTAAAAAGGAAAAAAAAAAAAAAAAAAAAAAAAAAAAAAAAAAAAGGCTGAGAAGAGATTAGATTATCAACTATCATGAAACTGTCTGCAACATCAAAGGGCTGCAGAGCAAGGGAAACCATAGTTTATCAGGACTGTAAGCGTCCTGCAATTATCTCTCACGTCACCCAGATGTAGACCAGTAGTTGGGGGAATGGCTTGAGTCTTTGGTGAGAGACAAGGCTAATGGAGAAATATAAAAGCAGCGTTTTCTTTGGAACATGAATCATTGGTTTTAGGTCAGATATTGACAGTAAGTAGGATCTTGAATGTGTTAACTATAAGCAGCTTACTCCAATATATTCTTGTATCTATGCAGTGTGAGCATTTTATCAATAACAGACATGGGACAATTTCTTTTTCCCTGAAACTCCAATTTTTACGTAGGTCAACAGATTGTTAATAGTGTGTCAAAGAATGATGCATTGATAGCCAGTAAAATTGTGAGATGTTTGTCCTCAGTGATTCCCACAAGGGTTTGCACAGGAAAACAGCTTTGTAAGTTGAGTAAAACACTGAAGTTTGGAAGCCAAACTCCAACTAGTCACATCACTTCCTGATGCAATGTGGTATTTTTGTTTGGTCTTGTTTTGCAGTGGAATCCATGAAACTCCAGTTTGACCTGTGATATCTTAAGGCCAGGAACAACGGAAAACTAATGTAATGTTTATTAATACATAGAAAAGGCCTCTGGCTATACAGAGTACCAAATAAAAACAATTAAAGTAACATGTAGTCACAAGTCTTGTTAATGTGTAACTTTCTGTGTCAGAATATGATATACCGAATGAAAATAAGTTCATAAAGGACTTTTACTTAGCTATGTCCCACCCCACTACCCCTTTATTCCACTCAATATATAAGCCAAGTATTTACCCTTGAACATGACGACACAAGGACAAGAAAAATTAAATTAACAAAGCTGGACAATTTTATTTGACATAAATAGGACTGGTCCTTAATATTTGTAACAAAGATAAGGAAGTATAATAATAATGTGTTTACTTTACACAACAGGCAAGGATCTCAATGCAGTCCACAGTAATGGAGATAACATCATGAAATGTAAGTATAGTGAACCTTACTCTACCATGGATAGATGGTAACAGTCCACGCCTCAAAAACATTTAACAGTTGAGGAATAACACAAGAAGATACAACTGGGCTGACATAGTAGAACAGAATGAATAGTGTTAGAAGCATCATTTTTTTTCCTCGTTTTTCTTTCTTCCCAATTGTTTTTCTATGATATAGCATTCAGTCTATTGTTATTGGCTTCTCCATGGGATTGCTTATCACCCAAGAGACCGAATAATATCTAAGTTGACACCAAATATCAACCTAAAGTTTCCTTATGCCTATAGCCAAGCAAACTGTAATGGTGGAAAGACCTAAACTTTGAGGGAGCCAGGAAGATTAAAAAATTATAAACAGTGAGATGAGTGGGATGTCTGGACCCTTTAGACATTTTTATTTCCTGTTAAGGTAACAAATAGGCCATGTGTCAAAGCTAATATCATTTTATATTTAAAAAGTTCTCAGGAGTATATCTGACCTTGCACAATGAACTAGAAAGAAAGCGTAAAATCATTCAATGTGTATGTCTTATTTATGACTCCAGGTGGCTCTTAACTGGGCAATGTAGGAGTCTTTCAGATTCCTGATGGCCCTCCAAGGACCTGCCTGGGCATAGAATACAGTATGTCAAATAAATAGTTCAAACAGACACTATGCCCCACTGCTTTCTGGGGTATCTGGTATCTATCCCATTAGTCGTCTCTGGTGACCTGTTGGAATAATAAAAGGTCAAAGGGTTGAAAAATGAGATAAAAATAGGGAATCAAATTATTATTTTTTTTTTGTGGACGGTTTTATATCTCATCTTTCCACAACTGTCAATTTGCCACCTGCTTGTTTTTAACCTACTTCTCTCCAAATAAAGTGGCTGTAGCTGAAACCTAATCCAACTTGTTCCTCACACAAGTATAAGGCAAAATCTCAACCTGATATATGTTCAGTCTACTCTCCCAAGTTCATTTACATTTGGCCTTCTCTCAGAAAAATACTGGCAAGAGAGGATACCTCACATTTGACCACCACATGGCTAGAACCTTGAAAGATTGCGGGATAATGTTTGGTGTGAGGTATTTTAAATGGGTTTGGACTTTCTAGTTTGCTTGTTTTTCTTTAGAACTTATGGCTCCAGGTGAGGACATGTTGAGTGTTTCTATGGGAAAAAAAAAAAAAAAAAAAAGCTTTCTTTCCTGTTTGAAATTGTATTTTGTCCTCATCTGATTCTGATACAACCTGGGACTGACATCTTTCTCTGTTAGCTGAAAAAGAAAATAATTTCAAATATATGTTGCATTTAAAGACAAAATGCAAAAAAATGTATTCCCTTAGTCAAAGTTAGCTTCTACTTAGATAGCTATACTTATGCTCTTTTTATACTACTAAAATTTCAGACACTAATGTTTCAAATATATGTTTTGTACAGATTTAAATGACATTGCACAATCTTCAGTGATGTCATGGTACCATATGATACAATTTCCTGGGGGAGAAAAGAAGTGTAGCTAATCAGTTAAACCTATTTAGGAATTAACTTAAGCATATTATTGTCAGCTTAAACTCTGAAGACTGCCATTGTTTTTTTGCCAATGTTAACACCAGACATACGATTATTTCACGCGTATTTCAGATGAGAAAGATGAAAGTTATCTTTGTAAAATCATGTGGTACATCATGTCTGTTGTAGAAATGCAGCTTGACCTTATTTGGATCAGACCTCCTATTTCTCCATTTTGCTGAATGACAGTCCTTCCTAGAAAAAACACACATGCGTACTTGTAATAAAATAATTTCCTGCATCCCCCATTTCAGACATTCAAGAAAATGTGTGCTGTTTTCTGTCATATGCAACTGACCATTTTCCATGTGTTTTTCTCCCTACTTTTTTTCTTATAACATGGTTAAAGAGGATGGAAAGGACACCATACAATCTCCAGTCAAGGCCTTCTTGCTTTTTGATATGGGCAGGGTCTCCAAAGCCATCTAATTTGCCTTTAAATGAAAGACAGAAGTGTACTTCTGAAGCAAATCTCCCCATCAATTTCATGTACCTCTCTCTAGGGTGCAGCAATCTCAGAAACATAAACTGGATTCCTTTTGGAAGAAACTGTACGAGGAACACTTCAACCAGTAGACAGTTTTCAGTTCACAGAGCAGATCAGAGCTATTCTAAAGGAAACCTCACCAAAATGCACATGGTGTGAGTGCTGGGTACTCAGCACCAACTGTATCACTCAGTTGAGCCACTCAACTGTGCTTCACCACTTGCTAGCAGAGATGTAGTTATACTCTTTCTCCTAGCTTTCTAGCACGCAGAGGGCAGGAGCAGGAGGAACTACATTATGGGACTAGGTTGGTCCATGTTCCACAGTTTGCACTGCACGTGCTTGTCTGAGCACAGGAACAATTAAATACAACATTTGACATAAACAACATCCCTGTGGAACAAGGACACCTTGATACCTGAAGCATTATTTATGTAACTGGAGGGTTATATAAATCAGCACTATAAGACTTTGAGGGTAAAAAAGGTTTGTTTGTCAGGCCTCTGTATAGTGTCTAGCTCAGAGGGGCCCTTACCCATGACCTAGCCTCTAGGCATAACCAAAATACAATAAAAAGAATTTGCCTGGCAATTAGGTAAACAGAAGAAAAAGAGAGCTCCTTCGCTGAAGAGCTTACCTTTCCTGGTAATAAGGGGATGGTTCTTTCATATACATACAGTTTAGATTTGTTTAGATATCAGGAAACACAGAGTAACTAAATCCACACATTCCCCCTCATTTAAGAGACTGCATGATCTCTGGTCCTGGCAATGAAATGATCATTTAGCTAGAAGTTTATGGAATTCAAAAAGCCAAGCCAGAAACAAGCTATTTTTTTCAGCATTTTTGACCATCACTACAGCATAAGATTTAAAATACAAATAAATCGGAACCAGCTGGTAGAAGCAACCATCAATTCATTAAAGAAAATGTATCTACACAAATTCACACCAATGAAGAACATGTTTGAAGAATATATATATTTCTTTTTTTTAAGTACCTGCCTTGGTACCTACCTGCCTTCTCCATCCAGCCTGCAGACATCCTAACCTGTAAATACAGGTTTCACATATAAAGCACTGACATGAATGAGTGCTTTGCAATTTTCATACCCATATATCAGCATATAATATTCTCGCTCTCCCAACTATTTGATTATTTGTCTTATTGAATTCATATTTTGGCCTTGCTATCATTCTCTGTGAGATTTTCTGAAGGACCTTGCTCATGATTTCTTAGCAACACAAGTAACATGGGGCTCTGTCATAAGGAGAATAAGGATCCAGGACTCCAATCATAGGAAGGCATAGGTCTTGGATGTGGCAGAGCTGCTGGAGAAAATGCCCTGCGAACACTAGGTTTGATGCTGCTGATGCTGCTGATTCTGGGAAGAGGAAGTGCTGAGGAATACTCCACCAGAAGTAGCTGATGATCCACGTGTCCCCTATTCTCTTGGGCAACAAAAGCCCAGGCCTCTTGAGGCTTTCCCAGACAGACCATCATGTTCCCTTGTTTAAATCCACTGAATATTTTTTTGCAGTCAATGAGACTGTTTCCAGTTTAGTGGCACAGCTGAGGACACACTGGCTGCTTAAACTTCATAAAATAGTTTCATGACCGAAGGCATTATTTTGTGAAACTGCTCTCTCAGGTAAGACAGACATTTGTGTTAGACATAAGCATATAACTAGGTAAATGGAGTTAAAGTTGGGTAGATGGGAGTTCAGTCATGAGAGTGGTGAGAAGTCAGTTGTTTGGGAAGTTAAAGGTTGCTCATGTGAGTTTTTTGGTTTTTGTTTTTGTGCCACTGAAAGTAACAAATAACAATGAGTGCCAATCCCAATAACATTTTTCTTGTATCCAAGACGCCATGGAGATACAAGCTCTCATCTTTGTCATGTGTTTCTGTAGGCCTTATTGGAATAGGTAGAGAAAGCAGTCATCTGCCTGTACCTCACTTGAACATTTTCTTACATTTATGAATTGACTGCTGTTTTATAAGTACTAAACCAACACCGTGTTGGAGTGTATTAGAGAACTTCTCCTGCCTGATGGACTTCAAAGCTGGAAGAGATCATCTCATCTGACAATCTCTGTGACTCAGACCTCTGAGTTTAACTCACTCACTGCCATATTAATCCGTCGCATTTACAGACCTGCATGAGCAGAGACTTTATGCAAGAGGAAAATAACAATCTGCCAGCTTAAAGTGACTTTATTAAATATACACAGAAAGCATGATGGAGGGAAAAAATGAATGTCTCAGAGCACAATACACCTTCTGTAAAACTTTAAGCAAAACACCAGAAATCCAGCATCAATTTTTTCATCTGCCCGTGCACTCAATGGATAAGCACCTACTGGGAATGAGTCATCCTATTTATATAGACTTTTTTTTTCCGGGAAGACAGGGAGTAACCCCTGGAGGTGCCTCTCATCTCAGTTTACAATAGAGTGACTAAGGGAGGCCAAATGCCTAGGGAGAGGAAGGGAAGGGAAGGGAAGGGAAGGGAAGGGAAGGGAAGGGAAGGGAAGGGAAGGGAAGGGAAGGGAAGGGAAGGGAAGGGAAGGGAAGGGAAGGGAAGGGAAGGGAAGGGAAGGGAAGGGAAGGGAAGGGAAGGGAAGGGAAGGGAAGGGAAGGGAAGGGAAGGGAAGGGAAGGGAAGGGAAGGGAAGGGAAGGGAAGGGAAGGGAAGGGAAACTTTTTTTTTTTAGAATGCATTTAGTTAGAAGTATTTATGTAAACATTGCATCTCTCTGCATACATTTGTATAAAGTTCTGTACATTACACAATGTGACAACAAACATCATAATTTCTGCAGCATTATGCACAGTAGGCACAGAGAAATAAGTGAATAATGTTTATGAGTTGTAAATGCTAGCTTGTAGCAGACTGATATATTTATACCTGTTCAGTAAAATGTCACATTTACATATATCTGTTTTTTAATTATATGTGGGCACTGTGGTACTTAGACTTGTTTACACTGAGTGGATCCAGATTACTGACTGATGGTTTTAAATATGAATGGAAAAATAAGTCAAATAAATACAGTATGTATGTGTACCTGGGACAGGGAGTCGTTAAAATTATTTATAATATATTATTTCCCCAAATTCAGAATTTTCTTAATGGGCATCAAAATGCTATGAATTCTCTCTTTCAGATCAAGCCCTAGTTACAGCCTTGCTTCCATGGATATCAGTGGGCAAATGCCCACTGACATCAGTAGGTCCAGAAGTTCATATACAAAATCCAATCTCTGGGCAGTGCTCTCCTTCTTCCTTCTCCTTCATGAAGTATCCAATGCTGAACAGAAATGTTGTCTTTCTGCTCTGTGTTAGCAAAAAAAAAAAAAAAAAAAATGCAGAAGAGAAAAAGAATGCAAAAATCATGGAGATAGCAAAGTAGACTTTTTAGCTACAAGAAGAGATGATGTAAATAGTTGATTTTTACTTCTTGTCATGTGTACTTATATTCAAATTTTGCTTATGACATTTAGAGTTGCACAGGATAGAAGATTCTTTTTGGGCTGAGAGGAGATGCAAAGGAGATGGAATTTTCAGTCTAGGCCCTCAGCATATGTTGAATGATAATTTCACTGTTCCAGATAGATTATAGCCTGGTGTTTTATGAGCTACAACTACCTAAATTGTCTTCCCCATTCAGCTTCCCACGTATTGCTGCTGCAAGGAAATTGAGAATGCATTTGTGACAATGCTTTATACTTGTTGCAAGCATTATAAGTAGAGCATTCAGAATAGCACTTGTATTTTTTTTTTTTTTTGAAATCTCTACTGCTAATCTTTACTTAAAATAACAATGATACCTATGCATCTTTAAAAGTTGAAGCCCAACTCATTAGACTAAAGGAAAGACTGAAGTCAGTATAAGGGTTATTTTCATTCCAGGCCATGTTGGTGTGAACATTATCAATTGATCTAGGATTTAAGTGACCTGTCTGGAATGCTTGACAAACAAATTTTTCTCATGAATTATACATATTACTGAAAACCATACTTAACTGGAGACTAGGAAGAGGGCAGGTATTTCCATCACCTAGGGGTGAAAACCCTGCAAATTAACAACAAGACGGTTCATTGAAGCAGGTAATGGATTGGTCTGTGAAAACAAGAAATCTTTGTGGGAATGACTGTGATTATTCATATAGTCTGTTTGCTAATTATTGCTACTATGAACATTATTTTAATTGCTTTTAGGAACCTTGAAAATGGTGTGACTTGTCAATAGTGTTGTGAAACTGCAATACAGAATCCATATAAGTAGTATGTACTTATTCACTGGAAATTTTTTGATTAAAAAATCAAAATATATGGTCCATATTTATTTTTACATAATGAATATGTGTCTGGCTACCAAAAGGAAAAACTAACAGAAAAAGAGAAACTTTAATAAATTAGACTTATGATATATCAGCAAAGAGTAGTGATACTGGAGCTGAACATCTACCTAGCTAACATGGTGCAGAGTATTTGATGCTCTGGCTAAAGCTAATGGATGCAAAATGGCTAATCCTGTTATGCTCATTTCTGCATTCAAGTTCTATGTCTAATAATGCCTGAACATTCATGAGCCAAGAGAAGTCAGCGTCATTTTGAGAGAACCTAAAAACTATGTCTTCCTAAGAGCTATATAGCACAATGTACAAATGTATATATACTATATACAAGCCAGTTTCCATTTTAAGAGTTCCCTTTCTTCCTTTGTACATCTTAACAGGCAATAAAAACACAGACTTAAGTGAAAACCTTGGCATGTGTATTTTTTGAGGTTCTGCTCCTGTTTTTCTCACTGTACCTTTCAAAAATCAAATCTGTGCTCCTTTTCCATTTTAATTTACTACTTTCAGGTATTCTGGGAGACGTTAAGTTTTGCAGTATGGTTTATGTATCCTTTACTGCCAGTATTACTAGACTTTTGAGAAGACACTAGATAACTAGTTTTAAAATTAACTAGCACTATTGGATCTTCTTGTGACATAATTTCAGTCTTGATTTTATTCCTAGCCAGGCATTATTTATTAGAATTGAAATTTTAAGACGAGAGAAATCTGTCTAAGGATCTTCTCTAGCTTCCTGCACAATATTAGCTTTAAGCTTTTACCTAGGCATTTTTCCATTTAAGTTTCGTAGCTTTCCATTGCTCTCCTGAGCATGACTTGAGTGAGATTCATATGATGTGTCCATGTATGATCTAGTCTTCTAGGAAGAAAATAATAGGTTCTTATCAGCATTTACCTATAATAATAAATAAATAAATAAATAAAAGTTAAAAGTTAAAAGTTAAAAGTTAAAAGTTAAAAGTTTTCTTTAAGACTTCCTAAAGCAGGTTGGATGAACCACATGCTATATATATTTGCAAATCCACAATAAATTCGAAGGAAGTCTGATGACCTGTTCAGCAACGTGTCCACACAGAAGACACCTGAAGTTAAACAAACCCACTCTCAGCTTTGATGTAAGGCCATCAAGTGAGGGAAAATTCTCAGATTGTTTCAGTGACTAAACATCTTAGCAGATAAAAATTTACATCCAATTTCTAATCTGAATCTGACAATGCTTTTCATTATTGCCACTTTTCTCCATGTTTAGTGTCATTCTTACTCTATGAAGCTATGAAATGATGCTTTCTATAACTACTGCTGGAGTGGTGTTCACCTTTACAGGCATATAACTTTTATACATGGTCTCCTGTACACTCTCAGACTGGAGGATCAGTTCCCCTTCTAGAGCTTGTGTTATCAGGCCTAGAGGAGTGGTCACAGGCTGCAAAATACAGCATTATTCCTTCTTCCTGTCTTTCCTAGGTATCGCATCAGAAGGTCATACTCATTTGTTGCAAGTGATAGTGATAGTAAATCATTTGAGGAACAGCTTGATCCTTATTTCCTTGGTGTAAGTTCAGGTTGAACAACTTTCAGTACCCACAGAAAGACTAGGTTAGAAACACTGGGGACTTTACACATGAAGAGAAATTATTTTCAGAGTAGTACTTATGACATAGTCTCAGGCAGTCTGGCAGTATAATTTATCTTATCCTATTAAAGGAAAACTTACCTTTGTTTTTTTGGTTGTTTGTTTTCGTTTGAGAGTTTGGTTTTTGTGGTTTTTGTTTGTTTGTTTTGTTTAGTTTTGAAATAAGATTGGCAGAGACTGGTTTTCACCAAAAAAAAAGCCCATTGAATGAAGCTGTACGTGGTAACTCAAGTGACTTTCAAGGATATGGTTTAAGTAACTTTCTTTGCCAGAAGGCTGAAGTCTTTGAAGACATTTGATGTATTATAAATAAGGAATGGTTAAAATAGGCTTCTTTATTTTTTAACATATCAGGTATTGCCTTGTATTGACATTCCCATTGCTGTGTGCTTCTAATGATTGGTCGGATTTTTAAAATGCTCATGGCAAAATTATTGCGTTCAAGAAACTTTTATATACTGCTATCAGTGTCCATGGAGACCAGATCACAGAATATATTTCACATATTGGGCTTGCTTCAGTGAAAACAATGGTACATTTGTAGAAATTATTTATCTATATACATGCTTCAGTTGATTTGGCCTGAAAACATTGTTCCTATTGAAGATACTATTTAGTAGAAAATATTTCAGTACCCAAAGCAGGTTGAGTTGTCTTTTGTATAGACATTTCTTTTTCCTTGAGTATATGTCAGTGATGTTAAGCTTGTGGAGGCATTGCAGATGCAAGTGAAAATTACACTTTTCTGGAAATAAGTCACAGGAACTTTCTGACAACCATGAGGAGGGGAGATGTAATTAAACACCCACAGGCTTTGCAAAGAAAATATTATTGCTACAGATAGTCTTTTAACTATGCATACATGTTAACTATTGTAAACTACTTATGTGGCTATTGTGTCACATTAGTATAATCAGCAATCATGTTACTTATCCAAGCTAACTTTTTCTTCTTCCAAATATATATATAAAAAAAAAAAAAAAAAAAAAAAAAAAAAAAAAAAACGAAACCTGAGACATCCACCTGATTTGCACCATCTTCTACCTGAAAGCTTCCTTGCAGTGGTAATTTTTAAAATGTCATTTATTCTGAGAGTCTCCTACAAAAATTCTCATCAGCTTAAAAATATCTGACTTCTCTCCTAATGTGCATATCAGAAACCTCAAGTTTATTTTGTCAAAGGTTTTTTTATCATTGGCTGTGTAGGCTGCCAAGGTTCCTGCATGCCACTAGCTTTTTAGATAATATTCAGTATTTTCATTGTAATTCTCTGGTCGTAGTCATTCATTTACAAAGCTTACTTGGTCTGGGCTAATAATCTTACAGATCATATCCTGCAGGCTGTCTGCTAGAATTTTTGCCAGATGTTGAAAATTCCAATTAATTAGCAACAAGGACCAAGCTTCCTGAAGGCTTTGAGAATCCTACCCCAAATCTATTCTCACTATACCCACTTTCTTGATTGTTATGAATTATTTATATTATTCAGCTGACCATATGATGTGTAAAGTCTGTCTTTGTCCCCCATATACTTTCCCTAATATCCACTAATTCAGTTTATCACAGCCAGAGCTTTATACCTTGTGTTGTTCATTTTCTGTTTCTTGGAAAATACAACAATAACAAAAGCTTGCTCATATTCCTTCTGTATAAAAGCACAATTGTATTAATGTTGCAGCAAAATTATCAATGCCCTGTGTAAATACATATTGCTTGTCACCATCTACATGGCAACTTTTTACAAAGTACCTTCATAAATTTTGAATCTAAGGAACATATACTTAACAGTACTCTAGCAAATGGCCTGTTCAAGCAACCAGCCCAGTTACTGTAACTGATGAGACAATTCAGTTCCTTTTCTTAGACATCAGTTCAATCAGTGGGGATCCATAGTTGTGCCACTGGAAATCCAGTCTCTCTCCATCTAGTGCAATTAAATAACATGACAAAACACTTTACTCCACTGTGTTTCTAAGGTTTCTAAGGACTGTAGGTTTTTTTGTTTGTTTGTTTCTTTGTTGTTTTTTTTCTCTACGTGAAAACAGTTCCTAGGAGCCACTAGTCAGTTTATAGAGCTCATTGTTTGTTTTACTGTCTGTAATTTCTGAAGCTTTGGTCATGTCTTCTATAGAAAAGCTACACTCAATTTAAAAGAGAAAAATAAAAAGCTTGCTCTCTACCTAGAGGATGCAGAGAATCCAGTCCAGCTTACATAAAATTGGAAAAGCTATCTTAGAATTTCTAACTTCCTTCCAAGAAAATACTAAAAGATTGGTGGGTAGGGCAGGGAAAAATAATCTTTGAAGATTGAAAGGTAGTAAATCTTGAGTAAATCCTCCAGCAACCCATGGATACTGTGCTGCCAGCAGCCAACTAAATTGGGTATTGTCTCCTAGGACTACCACAGGTCAAGTGAATCCCACAGACAGTGGAGAAACCACCATGAAATGAACATGAAAAAGTCCATACTGACAGGAAGTAAAGACATTCCTGACTTCTTTACTATCTAATTTTGCCCATGGTACACAGATGGTAGAGAACGCTACAATAGATTTAGGGTTCATATTAAAATATGTGCTGGTTTTGTTCACATCCAGACAAAGGAAAAAGCAGAAAATATTTTCCTACCTTCTCCCTGAAATGTGACCAACCTACTTTCTCCTTACTGCTTTTACTGCTTTATCCTCTCATTGCCATGGCTTACACCAACCTAAATGTCAGAAAGAAGGAAGATGAAACATACTATGATTAAATTTACTAGGTAGTGTACGAGCTATTCTTAACCCTCCTCTTTTCATGCACTGACCAAAAATCACAGATTTTCAACACTGCTTTTAGGGATATCTACTGAAATCATAATTAATGGACATATCAATAAGAACCTTGATGCTAAGACTTTTTACAACCACTAGTAAGATCCTTCTTCTGAAAACATATACAGTTGTCTTATGTATGTATACAGTAGATAGGAAGATCAGTCCCAGCAGCATTCTTAGTCAATAATGGGAAAGAATATGTGTGGATTTTTGTGGACCAATCTAACAAAAACTCCATCAATGTAATACTATCACCTTTGTGTCTTCTGGTGCAAAAACTCAGACATCATATATTCTGTTGAAGTTCTCTCTTCTGTCGTCTTTCTTCTGCAATCTTCATTTTCCATTCTTACATAGCTGCTCCTGCTTATTTTTCTTCCATTTTTTCCTTATTTTTCCATGGATTTTTTTTAATCTCTCCTACTTCTATGTCCTTCATTAGCTGAACGCTAACTCATCAAGGTTCGGGTTAGACTTAGAAAGCTGCAGTGTCAGGGGAGGTTTGAAATTTAAATATACATATATATATAGTTTCTTCTTTCTCAAGCCACTATAATAACTAATGGATGCTATATTAAGTATTTTAATAATTATTTAATAGTTTATTAGCACTGTATGAATGCAAATAAAAGACTTTTTTAAGACAGATCTATATCAAAACCCCAAATGTCCAAATTTCCCAGTTGGAGGGGTAAAGAAGTTTTAAAACAAATGCTAGAGTTGAAGATTGCAAACCTGGCTGTTTTCAGATCATCTAAATACTTCTTGTAGTACTTGTAGTCAAAAGAGGAATGAGCAATTCAGATCACCTGTTTTCCACATCTTCTTTAGTCCATCTCTGTACATAGTCCCTGGAGAAAACTGCTGATATTATGCACCTACAGCATGTGATATGTCTAACTTAGCATTATGACTGTAGTCTGCAATGCCTTAGCAGGACAGAGCAGTCCTGGTTTGTAGTGAACTGCATTGTTTTGATTCTTTAAACTTTGGCATTATGCTAATCACTTTACACCACTTCAAAGAGTATGCAAGTTTGATAGATTCAGAAGGGTCTTTTCCACCTGACTAAGAAATTTAAAGTCAGAAAGTTTTATAAGGTTTCTCCATAGCTTTTATTGTATTGAAATGTAGGCACAAAATAGGAGCACTGTTCTCACAAACAGGAATGATAATTGCTTTGTTAAAGGTCACCCAGATGGGACAGAGATATTCAGATCTGTTTAAAAGTGTAGTGAGAGCTACAGCTATCTTGCTTCTTCTCAAGAGAGTTTGAAGTTGCAAAACAGACATTTGGCCCTCTGGAATAAAATTTTAGGTCTCTTTCAATTAAATGTGAAGAGTTTAAGTGTTTGGGTTCTTTGTTTCTTTTTAGGTTGTTGGGTTTTTTTTTTGGTTGTTGTTGTTTTTGTTGTTGTGTTTTTTGTTTGTTCGTTTTTGCCAAGAGTTAGAAATAATCCAGACCTATCAACAGTTTCACTGATGAAGAGGCCACCATTTTTCCAGACTTCCAGGATGAGTAACTCTGTACAGAAGGATACATTTGTTGCAACTCTGGTTGAGTTCCTCTTGGGGACCACACTACTATGATTCACTAGTTGGACGCCCTATACTTTAACCCACTTGATCTAAACAGTCTAGACATCACCTTAGTTCTCTCTGTCACACTTCTGGAGAAGATGTAACACCAGTTTGTGGTTATTAAGAGATTTTTTTAAACAGTGTAGCAGCTGCTGAACATACCTGCTGAGGAATCATTATTTGCTGTGATAACTCTAAACAAGTTGAATTTCTGCCTCATTTCCCTTTTTCCATGTTTCTTTTGATGAATCCCATAGCTTGGTAAGTGTCACAAATGCAGCCTCTCACATGCTTTGCTACTTCTAAATCAATGTAATTTAGGCTCATCCTTAATCAGCTGAATCACGGTCCTAGACGCTAATACTTATCCCTATTTGCATTACCCTTATTGCCACTATCTGATCAAATTTGGGGAGCTGTATGCAGTCAGAGTTCCTCTTTGTACTTCCTCATTATACTCAACATGGAGAACCCCCCCAGCAACCTGCATCCTCAACTGCAGAATATTTTGAAATATGAATTTAAAGCTATTAGAAATCTTTGTTTTATTAACAAGATACTTTTTTTACTTTTTTTTTTTTCCCTAAAGTGAACAATTATGAATTGTAATAACTGTATTCCAAGAATGTTTTATTTTGTCAAAATGGAGAGCTCTCCCCCAGGGCCACATTAGTATCTTTTTCTGTCTAGGAATGCAGATGTTCCAGGGCAGGCTCTGAGTAATGTCTCTAATCGGCAGATATGCAGAGTGCTTAAGCTAATTGTGTAATAAGGGAATCACTCCTAAAATTTTATAAACGTTAATATAGACATTTAACTTCAATTTCTTTGAAGGTTGAACAGGAAATGAGAATTCTAGTGGTACTAGTACCAAATGCTGATTTTTATACTGAGGTTTTAAAATGTTGGGTATTGCAGATCTAATGCTGTATTCAAGCTGCAAATTACTCTCTTTGGCATTGAAATATTGCTGCAATTAAACCTGCAGTAAAGTATTAAAAGGAAGGAAAAAAAAAAAAAAAAAAAGGAAAGAAATCTTGCATCTGATTGTCTTTACACAAAACTATGTGGATCTTCATTGATCTTGAAAGATGGTCCCTGAGATCTGAGATTTAATTTTGCATACAGAGATATACACTTTTCCACAGTTCTCAGGTAAAACATCTAATATTTCTGATTTAAACAGCTCCACATGGAAGATACCATTGTGAGACCTATGTAAGGGAGCTTTTATAACACAGTTTATAATATACGTCAGCCTTTATTCATTTCTCTAGGTGTTTTTTGTTTGGTTTATTGTTTTTGGTTTTTTTGTTTGTTTGTTTGGTTGGTTGGTTTTTTTTTTATTTGTCTGCATATCTTTTTTTCTACATTTTTATAACCCTGAAAACCATACATTTCAATGATAAAGTTTTCTCAGGTATTTGGTAAACAAGTCTAATTTATTTCCAGTTACAGTATCAGACCATGGGGCAAGAACAGTTGGGTTAAACCAAATGCACTCTTCTCTCTCCACTTGATGTTTTACATTTTCTCCCATTCAAACTCCCCCTGAAACATGCCAGCACTCTAGACAACCACAGTAGGTCTGCCAACTTCCCAAAATGCAGGGCTTGCTTCTCCAAACTGTTGGGTCTTCTGTGTCCACTGATTATTAAAATACATCAAAATAAATTAATTAATTAAATAAAAAATAAAAAAGAAAGAAAGCCTAAAACAAAACTTTTCTTATACAAAGATAGATAAATTTGGTAACAAATTACCTGTGATAGATGTTGATTTTGTTATTTAATATATTATTATTGCTCATTAAGACAAAATCTACACTTTGAGAACAGAACAAGTCTGGTGTTCCAACCTACAACTCTATGCAGCCACATTCACTAAACATATTCACAGATGCAGGTCCAGACTCAAAATAGCTCTGAGCATGCAACCAGGAATGACCTTCATTCTTCTTCTGAGCTAAAATAAGCTAAAGGATTCATTTATCTGTAGTGCATGGATGCACTTGAGCATGCCTCTTCTGTGTACCCCATATGCCCTTGCCATGACAGGTCATTGCTATGTCCTTTCCAGAAGAGTTTTAATACTGCACAACAAAAGGATGGAAGACAATTGTTGGTGGCCTGAGAGAACACAGCCCTGACTGCTACATGTTCCACAGCTTACCAGGACAGGGAGTCTTTTGGGTCCTAATCACTTGCTAGATTGCATATTAATGGTATATTGTAAAAAAAAAAAAAAAAAAATCAAATATTAAACAGATGCCTGCTTACTAAATATTAAACATATGGTGTAAAAATAAATAAATAAATAAATAAATAAAAATATATATAACAAAATAAAAAATAAATAAAAAAATAAAAAATAAGAGTGCTACTGCCTCAACAAGTAAAGTCCCATACATGGCATTTCCAGTTCTAGTCCACTCCAAACATCTTTCCAGTTTTGGAGAACTAACTGTAAGCCATTCATTTGCATAGGTCCACAGTCTGCATTTTCACATGGATTTCAGAGCCCAACTTTAGGCTCCTAAGCTCGAATATGATTTCACAAAAAGGATGACAATGTATGTATCCCCTCTTTAAGACTGAAGCTATAAATCCACAACCAGTGTGCTAACCTTCAAAGATTACAGCCCACAGAAGAAACTTGACTATAGCAACATTTGCAACCACTTGTCCAGTGTCTCAGACAGGATTGTCCAATGAGATCTGTGCTACTTCAGTTTTGCTGATGATGATACCTGAGACAACCAGCCGAAACATGAGGGACAAGGGGGATATCGATTCTGCCTTTGATGGGAAAGAAGCCTCCTTCCTATCTGCAGAATGACATCTCCCTCCCCACTTCATACACACGTCTAACTACAGAGATACAGCACTAAGATATGTGTTCTGATTTAGGAGATTTCTGAGAAATAACTTGCTGGAAATTGGGAAAATAGTTTCAGGAAGCATTGCTGAATGCTTACCTCATTCCTAAGCATGCCTAGTAATTCATTCCATACCCCTGTTGGAAACAGGGTACTGAGCTAGATGGGCCTTTGCAATGGGACAATACAGCAATGTGCACTTGCTCACAGCTTTGAAAGGAACATAAAGACAAACCATGAATTAAACCTTATATCTTAAAACAAAGTAAATATGATATTTACTAGCTAGGAGGCTTCAGAAACAACTTGTAACATGGTACGTTCTGAATAGTATTTAATATGCAAATTTTCAGTTGAGCTTTCAGGAATTGCTCCACCCTTCTCTTAGCAGCATTCCTATTGTGCTAGCCATCTTGGATTTACTGTTCAAATAGCTGATTGAATTTTTATTCAGACACAAAAGTTTTCACTGAAACATAAAATGAAAGCTCTGGGAGGCAACAGAAAGAACACATGATGAATGTTGGCTTGCTGCATTGTTTTTTTCCCTTGTTATTCCTTGAGATGCTGCAGCTTGTATTTCAACCCTGAAAATTACAAACACAGTTTGTTGTACATTCTAAACACAGTAGGATGTTACTGTGCTATTACTGCTGACCCAGGTTTGGTCAGGAGCTCTAGGAGTTACCAGATGCACAGAATGGAAGCAAACACTTGCTCAGATTGCTCAGATTCTTTAGAATTATTGGAAGAATAGTTATAATGGGACTTTTCATGACTGAATTCCTTTATATACCCAAATTTTGACTGGAGCAGCAAGGCTTCCCATTTTCCAAATCCTAGTGTGGAAAACTCGATCATAATACTTGATGTTTGCACAGTCTTTGTATTGACATTTATCATTTATTATTTTTATATCATTATCATTTATTATCAAAAAGAGGCAGTGACAAGGGTCACCCAGAGACAGGGTTCTGTTTTTAGACCAATGGTTATGTATGGGTATACACGTTATCACAGTAGGCCAACACTTCATTTCAACCTGTTAGAGGGTTTTACTGTTATTATTCTGTAGGCATTCTGAAAGATCAAGTTCCTGGACTTTGGACTCCATGCTGTAGTTCCCCATTTATATTTGTGTGAGCTACTTCTTAAATGTAGACTCATAAAAGAAATGCAGCTGCTCAGTTTCTTGCTTGGAGTCCTGCACTGTTGCATTTAGAAAATCTTTGATCACTGTTTTTTGAAACAGTTTCACTCACACATAAGCTTCTCACCTGTCAAAAGTGCCCAAGTCTTGTTTTGTCTAAGCAAGTGTTTCTGTCCTTCACTTCAGCATATGCGGACTGCATCATTGCCCTTGAATATGTCAGTGACAAAAGTGACCGTTATTGTCCTTGACTGGCCCAAGGATATGATCCTATCTGTCTGAAGACCTTAATCCAATCAATTGAATAGGTATGAATAGGTGAAAGATGTTTGTCTATCACTCTGTGACGCTTATGATTGCATTATTTTGGTATGCAGACTTTTCTCCAATCTTGTTAAGTGAGTATAGGCTGACTAACCATAAAGTTAAAAAAAAAAAAACAAAACTGTCTTAGCCAGGGAAAAGCTGGTATCTTTGTTATATGGACAATATTTTTTTTTCCTTCAGAACTCAGTTCATATCTTTTGCAAACCATAAACTACCTCTGTAATACCTTCTACTACCTTCCATTCTGATTGGTAAAGTACCACGGCATTTCTGTAGTTAATACACATTTCAATCCTCATTTTCCAGTTGGTGAGATACAGGAAGGTTAAGTGACTCAACCGAAGTCATGTCAAGAGTTACTGGCAGCCTGTCAGACCCATGAAGGAGACATATATCTCAAATGTTCTTCCTTAAATCTGCATTGAAGTCATTTTAGACCAGAATGTGCTGAAACATTATATATGGACCGATGTTTGAGTATACAGTAGGAAGGTTTTGTCTTTCCATGATGTTTCTAAATAGTCTTTTATTATTAGATCAATAAAGCAAATACAGCAATCTTCCTAAATTATTATCCAAATACAGCAGTGACAGAAAACACCAATACTGAAGTTGCATTTACCAAAATTTCAACTCATCAGAAAGTAATCAAAATCATATTAAATTTCTTGTATAGGAGACAAAAACAGAAAGAGAAAGCATGTACAAAATATGTTAAGGGTTACAACCTTGGACAAGTTCTTTACACAAATCCAGGACTCTGTTCCGTTTCTACATTACTAAATTAGCATGAAATGCCATGAACTTCAAACGATAATGTCAATTGTTTTTAGCCATTTCTTTTATCAAAAAATAAGCCTTTATACATTTCATATGTTGACTAAGCCAAAGGCATGGTCAGCACAGAAATGTTTACAGATGGCAGAACTCTTGTTTTTAAAAATAGGATCAAAGGGAGGTTGAGAATACACAAACCCTGGTGGTTAATACACACTCATAAACAAATAAATAAACCAGCATTATGCTTACCATGTATGGCCAAACTATCTGTGCAACCGACTGAGGTTCTGCTATTTGTCTGTATCTTTGTTTTGAAACACTCTTTTAGAGCCACCCTCCCCTCCAGGACAGGACTCCTTAGATTCTCTCTGATTCCTTAGGTTCTGTCAATACCCTCACTAACAACTTCAGTTTTTAAGGATTTATAACTTGGCTGTAAAACTTCATTTGAGGGTTAGACTTGGCAGACAAGGTCTCAGCCTGACAGCAGTGTTTTTATTACATTATTTTAAAATGAAGTGGCTCTTTTTAACCTTAAGGAAGATGCAAGAGGCACATAAGTTAACCAGTTTCAGAAGGTATTTGGCTGCTGTTATAACTCAAAACACAGTATAGTTTTCTTTTTTTTTTCTTTTTTTTTTCCCCTTAAAGAGTGATCACACTTTTTCCTTGAAAAGACACCTCACTGACAGTTATGGACACAAAAATATGTGAATACCCAGAGACAGACCTCCTGCAAACTAAAATGATTTATAAAATTCAAAGCAATTACATCACACCTACTTAGCTCACACAAATAAAATCAAATTGATTTCATAGTGAAAGGCTCATCTTATAAGAAACACCTATGCGAAATCTGTTTGAGATGCTTGTCAAGATGAAAAGTAGTGGAGAGATGGAATGACATAAAGTCTAAGATCTACTCAGCAAAAAGGTGTTTGCTACCCCAGAAAGAGATAATCCTGTAAACGTTGTAAATGGCCAACAAGTGAGTCCAGCCGTCTGGGCTGATGCTCAGAGAGAAGGTCCAAATACCCGTATCTTTTTTTTTTTTAAATCAGAAGCATCATTTCAAATTCAAGCTGTCTCTTTGGAAGGAATCCAGCAAGCTTTATTATACCTTCTGTAAAACTGATAGGTTACTAAAATAATTTATAATACTAAAATAATTTACATCCTTAATTATTTTCAGTAATGGAATGAATCTTAACATTCCTATTCAACAAGGGTTTCTTGCGTTTTGTTGTTGCTGTTGTTTGTTTGTTTTTAAATTAATCTGATTTAGTGTGTTTTAATTATCACAGTTTTGTGTGTCTGGTCTGAGGATGTTCTCAATTATCCTAATTTTTTACCAGACAGTGACATAGTCTGGCTGATATCTCAGGTACTTTTATAATGTATTAAGTTGAATGTCTGGAAATTGAGATACAATCCTCAATCTCTTTTAAAAATATAGCTGTGAATGGCCAGGCAGTATGGAGCACTCTGCTGTCACCTGGTGCACTCAAGATGTGAAAGAAGGACTTCTTTGCCAGTAAGAGATGCAAAGCATTTAAATTATACAGTTAAGGAAGAAAAGGAGTGCTTTATTTAATTTATCTTGGCTTTATGCATGAAACCAAAGGCATCGCTTAGGTAAACATCTTTTGCTCTAAGCTAACACTCAAAGTTTATGTAAAGACAATAATGGAGGCTGCTGAAGAGCTATGTTTAATTAAAGCATACAGTTTGCTTGGGCTACAGGAGGGAGGGAAGGAGACTTATCCTTCATGTAAGCTGATATGGCCATCTCTATGCATTTTCTTTCATGCAGTCCCTCCATTGTGCTTTGTAAAAATCTACAGAGCCATATAATAGAGCTACATCATTTATAGCTGTCTCTGCAACACAGATATGTTTTGGGGTAGAAAGATTTTCATACCTGATGACTACATGTTCAAAGTGTTATACCCAAGATGACAGCATGTGTCAACCATCTACAGTGTTTTAACATTGTTCTAGCACCTTCCAACTATCTTTTAAATATCTGAGAATGTCACGGATTTCGGCTGTTCCTGGAGGCAAAGATCAGAAAAGGAGAAAAAATGATATAGCTTTTCCTGTTTTTCTATCCAGATGAGTGTCTCGGGCACTTCTGGAGCATGTGCCAAGGAACGAGTGAAGCATACACCATCAATTCCACACCACTGTGGAAGCATAGCCTTCCATCCCCAAATTTGCATAGTTCCTAGTAGAGACAGGCACATCTTTTCCTAATGGGTAAGTGGAGGCACTGAAACCCAGATATCTTGCTAACCGAGCATGAATCTGCAGCCAACACTGAAATTACCTACAGATTACCTATAGACCTAAGAATTAGGGTTAGCAGCTAGTAAATACTTTCCAGAGTGAAAAAAAGCATCACATCTCAGTAATTGCCCATCTTCTAATGTCAGCTTAAAAATACCAACATCTTATAAATGTGTGTCACTAGTGTTGAAGGAGTATTAATATGGGTCCAGAAAAAGGAGAAATCATAGGATTGTAGGTTGGAAAATAGAATTAAGGTTGGAAAAGACCTCCAAGATCATCTAGTCCAACCATCCCACTACCATCAATATTACCCACTAAATGATGTCCCTAAGTATCACATCCAACCTTTCCTTAAACACCCCCAGGGACGGTGACTCCACCACTTCCCTGGGCAACTTGTTACAATGCCTAACCACTCTTTCTGAGAAAAAATTTTTTCCTAATTTTCAACCTGAACCTCCCCTGGTGTAACTTGAGGCTATTCCCTCTTGTCCTGTTGCTAGTTATCTGTGATAAGAGGCTGAACTCCATCTCCTCACAACTTCCTTTCGGGCAGTAGTAGACAGCAATAAGATCTGACCCGAGCCTCCTCTTCTCCAGACTAAACAAACCCAGTTCCCTCAGCCACTCCTCACAGGACTTGTGTTCCAGGCCCTTCACCAGTTTCGTAGCCCTCCTCTGGACATGTTTCAGGGCCTTGATGTCCTTCTTGTAGTGAGGGTCTCAAAACTGAACACAGGACTCTAGGTGCAGCCTCACCAGAGCAGAACACAAGGGGACAATCACCTCCCTGGCCCTACTGGCTACACTATTCCTGATACAAGCCAGGATGATGTTGGCCTTCTTGTTCTCCTAGGCACACTGCTAGCTCGTGTTCAGGCAAGCATCAACCAACACCTCCAGATCCTTTTCTGCACAGCTTTTGAGCCAATCTGTCCCAAGCCTGTAGTGTTGCATGGGGTTGTTGGGGCCAAAGTGCAGGACCCGGCACTTAGCCATGTTGAACCTCATCCCATTGGTCTCTGCCCATCAACCCATCCTGTCCAGATCCCTCTGCAGGGCCTTCCTACCCTCCGACAGATCAACACTTCCCCCCAGCTTGGCGTCATCTGCAAACTTACTGAGTGTGAATGCTGGAGATCTGAGTAAAAAGGCAATAAATAGAAACAATGATTGAATGGAGGATAGGGGAAACATAATCTGAATGCAAAGAAGTTCTGTTTGTAGTGGAGAGTGATGGGAACATTTGTTCTGTGCCTGCCCAGAAATGACAGTGTGTGTGATGCTTTTTTTTACTGTAACTGTGTTAAAAGGGGTGAAAATAAAACTGTATTTGTAACTTTTGCACAATTTGGAGCCCTGCTATCTGCTGGGGATGCAGTTTACCTCTTCAAAAAGGACAAGGATAGAGTGTGATATCGTGTGACACAAGACAGCCTTCCATGTCAGCTGTCTGCTTGTTGGAGCAGCTCTATTATGTCAGCTCTGTTAGAAAGACTATTATATCATCCTTGAAATGGGTCACGTAAATCTCATCTGCAGCAGGTGTATGCTAAGTATCTACCCATTGCCTCCTCTGCCATGTGCTCTGGGCTTGCCTTTGTTCTTGGAGCTTGTTGCAATACTGACAGGGATTTCAGACGGCATGAGACCAGGTTTTCTGATCTATAAGTAACAGCAGAACAGACATCCAAGAAACACAAGTACAACAACAAGTTGTCTGCCTGAAGCAGGCCATTCACAAGGGTTTTCAGATTTCCATGAATAATGAAAAGATTTTCAGTCTGCCATTCTCACCAAGGGAAGATCTGAATCACTTTCAATGCTTTTTATCTCTTCTTTTCCTCCTTCAGTAAGGTAGCCAGGAGAAGTATACATATACAAGAAATATTTTAAATCATGGAAAACTCAAAGTACAGAAATCCCACTCCTTGTAATAAACACAATAAAGGTATCTCAAAATGGTCCACATTGTGTGTATAATTTAGCAACTGTACTCTTAAGTCAAACTAATTTTCCAGTGCCTGTATCCAAAAAGAAAGCACAGCCCGAAGGAAAACAGAAATAGAAGTATGTCTAAATCAACACTTGCTGTACTAGTAGGACTGGTACTTTTGACATGCCTCTTCTTCCTATTAAAAAGGTGAAGACTGTAGTTTGGAGGGATGATAGATTCAGACCTGATGCAGAGCATTACTGCTGGACAAATCTGTTCCTGTGATGATGATGCTTTCCCTCTTTCTGATCACTAAGGGAATAACTCAACACTATCTGAGAAGTTCAGTGTTTTCTGTAAAAAATTAAAATAAAAAGGAACCACTGAAATAAACAAGCAGATATAGTTCAGTCTACAGAAAAGATCTGAGTGTCACCTAAAAACAAACAACCTTTGGATGTGTTACATTCCCTGACACAGGACATTGCTAGCAGCTTGGAGGCCTGAATGCTTAAGTTCACTGCTCAAGTATGCCTTCATCCATGTTTTCAATAGACAAAAGTCTTCCTTTTTCTCAGTGCCCATCATGAATCACAAAACCTCCTTCCATTTGCTTTCCTCTACCTCCAACACTCAAGCACTGAAGGGCTGTAGAACTACACTTAATCTTAAACCATGGCCTGCAGGTCCAATGCTGGCTTAGCTCTGTCCTTCGGAAAAGGACAAAGCAGTCTCTGATGACAGGAGCTTCATGAGCTCTTTCGTAAAATACTTTAATAGGATTTTAATCATTATTACAACAAGAAATGTCATTAAATAAACAGTGAGACAGATCTATGATTATAAAAAAAAAAAAAAAAAGGAAAAATAATATATATGTATAATTAGAGATAAAAGAAAAAGAAACAGAACTTGGAAAAAAAAATCACCAAAAAATTACTGAATGGTGCTACAAAGTGGAAAAAATACCCTGGGCAGAACAACACAGGGGGCTGCTATGAAAATGGTACCCAAGACTGTACTTAGTCCAGGTATGTTTCAGTGCTTCATTACTGATGTTGATGTGTTGGTCATAACCGCCTTAGAGCAAAACTTAGGGAGGTATATACCCTTTTCTCAACTCTCCTGGTTTTCAGAGAAATCTAAGCAAGTGCCCAGCCAGTACAGAAACCACAGCATTATCAAAACTCTTGCCCTATTTAGGAGACTAAGATGTGAGAGTTTAACCCTGTACATCCAGAATGTGACTTTAGACATACTACCAGAAATTGTGCTTGCCTTGTTCATTTCCAGGCTGAACTTAAAGCACACTGGTAGTACTAGGTGTTTTTGGTGAACTTGAACCCTTGTGGTCTTTCAGTCTTTTGTGCTAAGCCACATGCTGATGTTATTTTGAAATATCAAAGAAAAAATTAGCAGTGAGTTTTCCAGAGCATTGCCTGCTAAACTCTAACAAGGCAGTGTCATCTGCAGTTCGATCTAGTTGACAGCACAAAATCCTTTACAGATAAGAAAGAATGGGTTGGGGTTGTCTGTTAGGAGAACATTTATGGAACTATCTCTGTTTGTATTGTGCTGAGGTGAAAGGACTCTAATACAAGAATAACCATTACATGAACACTGATTTACTTGCAGAGGGTTAAGACCAATAAGCTTGATTCTCCATTCCAGGACAACTTAAGAGTAACACCAAAGTCAATGAACATCCATCAGTAAAACAGTAAAAGTTTGACTAAGAAGGGAATTAAGTCTAATGAGAACCCACACAGCCTTATTTAAATGTTATTATCTCTGCTGTTTCTATTTATCAATAGTATCAACAACAGATAAAAGAATGGAGCTTGAGTAGTTCCAAGAGCTATTCTCTTCTGAACATATAATAAAGGTTTTCAGAAAAAAGAAAAAAAAAGAAAAAAAAAAAGAAAAAAAAAAAAGAAAAAAAAACTACATCAGTAATGAAAAAAGCAAGATGTCTTTGAAAAACTGCACAGGATGCACACTGTAGAGGTTAATAGGTTAAGACACTTTGATTCACTGCCCACCTGTGTTCAGTGGAGCTTGTTAACAGCTTTATTTTCATCATATGTTAGCTTCCAGTCCAGCATCTATCTATCCTTCATTTCACATAGCATTTCTCCAAGATGAGAACTAGTCAAAATGTGTTTTTATGCTTCAAAATTTCACTTTCTTTGAAATGCAAAGAACAGTGATGCAAACGGAATAATGCATTTTTCAGGTTCACTGGAGTCTATTCCTACTCTCCCACTCTGTTTATTATTTATGTCTATTATCCCCTTTTGTGTATGTAACTCCCACTGTCATTAATGGGAGACCTGCACATGTAAGGAGAGAGGACAATCAAACCTTATATGTGTTCTTACTTCGACAGGTAAATTCCAGGGTCCGGAAAATTCTACATTTTACATCAACATGTTCCAACATATTTGATTACCTCATGATATTCTTTTTCACATTAAAAAAAAAAATCCCAGTATGTTCGTATTTTCTTCCTCTGTAATGTACAAACAGATCTCTTACATACATCTGATCATAGATTATAGACTGCAGAAATATATAAACATTGATATAGAGTGGAGTAGGAGCTTTATTACAAAAAGATTGTTTCTTAATCCAAACCTTATCTCTAACTTGAATGACCTTATTTTAATGAAAAAATATATGTATATATGGTGATTTAGTAAAAATATCTGTGGAAATAATGGTTACAAAGTTAGTTTCTCTATTTAAATATAACTTCTCTGACCAAAATAGTTCAAAACTGAGTAATGCTGCACTCATCAATCCAGCAGAGGACAGCTGAAATGATATTAGTTTGGGAAGTCTTTTGGGGATATCTTGGCTTCAGCCTGGAATGAGATCTAGTATCTGTTACCAAAAGCAGTACTGAATGTTTGTCCATATGAAAAATAGGACATGAATTGTACCTTATTGTAAACATATGAATGAATCATATGTTCATCATATGAATGTTGTGAATCTTACCAAATTAGCTTCCTAATAGAATCACAGAATCACAGAATCACAGAATCGAAGGGGTTGGAAGGGACCTCAAAAGATCATCCGGTCCAACCCCCCTGCCAAAGCAGGCTCCTTAGAGCACGCTGCCCAGGTAGGCATCCAGACGTGCATCCAGAAGACAATATATAGTACAAAGATTAAATGATTAGTTCATAATTCAGTGCTTAGAATCATAGAATCATTAAGGTTGGAAAAGGCCTTCAAAATCCAGCCATCACCCTATGTCACCTACTAAATCATGTCCCTAAGAACCAGATCAAAGATATTTTTTAACTATAATCCTTTTCCAAAAACCACTAGAATACAGAGTTGGCATTTTCAGTTTTACAGATCTCCTTGGGATTACTTTACATATATAGTGAAAATAGTGAAAATACCAGCACAAATCTTCTTTTATTCACTGAAGATGAATGGATAGAGCTAAAACCACATGTAATTCTGTATTCTCCCACAGTGATGGAGTCTAACTTTTGTTGGGATCAGGAGCTGATAAAAACCCATTAGAAACTGTTTTCCCAGTCCTGTCTGAAGTAGGAGATGAGTTCACCATTTCCAAAGCTTTTGTTGAGAGGATAGGAGAAAGGCAGCAACAACACCAAGGTATCCACAGCCCACAAAGAGGTTCTTGAAAGGCCTTCACAAGTTCAAGAGGGTTTGACTTGGCTTGGCTTGGCTTGACGCACCCTGGCCTGCCTTGCCTCTCCCTCTCTTGTACCTTTTCAGCACACACCCTCCAAACACAGTTTTAGTGTCTTTCTCTTCAAGTACTTCTTCTACCCACCTCTGCATCCAGAACATTTTCAGCCTGTTCTCTCTACCAGACAGACCTAGAAGGTAAGAGAATAGCAGGAGGAAAAAAAAAAAAAAAAAAAAAAAAAAGTAAAAGCCAGTGTTGGCTTCAAATGTCAGCAGTTTTTCTTGGAAGATGAAAACGCTGTGTAAGATACTGGAACTCTTTCTGGAGGCAGAAAGCAGGGGAGGCAAGACTATCATGAAAACAATTAAAAACACTATAAACTGTATGACACTGAGAGATTTTGAGTTGGACCTCTTTTTACCTAAGGTACTCAGGATCTGTATTTTTGATTGATTGTTACGTGAAACGAACTTGGGAACATTTAAGTCCATTTTTTTTGCTAACCTGGCACTAATATTTTTTGTTTTTTCTAACAAAAAGAGAGAATTGTATGCTGTGTGCTCCTTCTTGGTGGATTTCAGGAAAACAGGATGGTTTCTTACTGGTTTTGTTAAAGGAAAATGATGGTACTTTACATCCAAGTCAACTTTTCCATGGTTTTGTTGTTAATGCCTATATATAGTAGTACCCCAATAACTTAAAAAAAAAATGTTTTGTTTGTTTGTTTCAGTCACACTTGTGCAAGGGAATCTTGGCAAATGTAGAACAGCCTGTCTTCACCAGACATCATGAACTAACCACTAGAAATCAAATTCCCCTGTGCTACACCTAATCTTGATGTAATCAAAGAATATTTGTACTTTATTCTTCCCATGTAGTTGCAGGTCTTTCTTTTCAGTCCTTGTTATTTTATTTCTGTATATCAAATATGAGTTTCTGTGATGAAATGTATGAGACACCGGATGGAGAGACGCTTAATTTATCTGCCATTCTTTCTGATTCATACTAAGCTCCCTGTTTTTAATAGTCAGGCATGTAACTCTGCAATGAATCCAGACTACAGTCATGCTATTACACTTTGGTTAGCATGGTGGAGCACTGTAGTTTCTTTTCTGAGGACAATAAACTAAAATATACAGTCTAGGAGTGCACTTAATGCACACCTGCAGCAATCAGTGGTAAAAAAATATATATATATATATACGATGAACATCAGGTCCTCAGTACCAACTGTTTTGCTCTATATATCTATTCCTATTGGTATGTACTACTTCCTCATCAAAGTGTGCACTAATAAACATAACCTTTTTGAGGCTAAAATACATCCTGAGTCTTGCTGAATATGATTCTTACTGTAAGTGCTCTGGGACTCTTTCAAGGTGTTGCTTCTCCTTGCATCATTCAGTCTTTTGTGCAATAAAGTGATTCTGTTGCAAAATTATATACATACACACACACACACACACACACACACACACATATATATATATCCAGGATAAACTTTCCCAGTTGCTTTGCTGTATTTCTGTTATGCATTCTTTCTCCAAAAGCATGAATCCTGCAGTATTCTTTTCCTGAATCTGGCAGCATTTATCTGAGCGTCTCTATATCATTAACAGATTTAATCTCTGTCAAGAAGGAAAATATCAGCCTCAATTGACAGTCTGGAAATTAAAACACCTTTGAGTTTATATGATTCACTTGAGGTCATACAGAGATTTTCTGAAGTAGACATTGCATCTCAGCTTCCCCAGTGTTCACCTGGTGTCCTGTCTTCTAAATCAACATTCATAGTCATGGTTCCTTTCCCATTTGTGAGACCATTTTTTTCTCAGTAATTCAGATTTGTTGTCATGCTGCACTGAAATCAATTAGAGCAGACCTTTGGTCCAGGGGAATGGGAATCAGCCGCTATGCAAATATATATGCTCCAGAGTCACCATGCTGGATAGGGACCAGGAAAAGGAAGAATTTGTTTGATTTGCTTTGGTAGAGTTTTGCTTGGCATCGGGTGTAGTGAATTTAGAAGTCATGGGAACTGAAATAAAACCAACCAGCACCCTTGAATACTAGATTGTTCCTAGAAGGAGCACTGTACAGCAGCAATAATGCAAGCCTGTCTTAAGCTGTGTGAGAGCTGTATATAAAACATCACCACTAAGTCAAAGAGGGTCCCTCATGTTCATGTTCCTTCAGCTGTGGAAGGTCAGTAAGAACCAGGTGAGTTTATGGCTTTTGTGGTAAAGAACACTCATCAACATCAAAATGAACTGAGACCGCCAAATTCATCCCATGTTGAATTTCATGTCAGGTTTTTACTTGTATAAAGCCCTGTTAGTGTAACAGTGAACATATGTTGTTAGCATGCAATAAGTGTCCTCTATCTCCTTGTTGGCTAGATTTATTACCTAAAATAATCATGCTGCAACAGAGGAAAAAGTAAATAAAATATTTATGATCATGACAAATCTTGTTTCTCCTTTAACTATTGAAAGGGTTGAATGATCTCAATGGTCAAAAATGACCTCAAAATATGTGTGCGTGTGTTTACTTTGGCTTGGCCAGCTTGATATGATTTTTGCCATAAGCTTTCTCTTCAGCCAAAAATCACACTGCATGAGCCAAAGTAGATAACAGACATGTGTACCTATGAGGTCATCACCGTCCGAATTATTAAACAGGTTTCTGCACTTCTCCTGGGCATGAATTTGGATGGGAGTTTGCCCATAGCATCTCTTCTTCCAGCACACACTATACAGAAACAGAAATATATATATTACAGCACTATAAAGCCAGTGATATAAGCAGTGGTACTTCTCAAGTTTTCCTTCCCCTTCAACAATAAAGAATAAATGAATGCATCATTTTTAATCTTTGACTAAGAACTGTCATATTCATAGACAATCCAAATTTTGACTCATCAGACATTACAGAGAAAACAAAAAGGATTGGGGTTTCTTAACTTTGACATCTATCAACATGAATATGAAGATTTCAAGCCTGTTTTGAAAAGAAACACCTTAGAAACTTAAAAGTTCACCTCACTTTAAAACCACAAAAATTATATTTCCAGTATATGGAGTGCAGGAAATAATAGAGAATTAACTGAGTACAGAGTGTTTGGTTTCTGAGCAGCAAACAGAGCCTGGTCCAGTGCTATGCTTAATTATGCTCCTGACTATGCATGTAAGGAGACCAGTAAGAATTTTTGCTTTTTAATTTGGTGACTGAACCAGAAGTTGTGTGCAGAAGATTTTGTATTGACAAAAAATATTTTTTCTTCAGCTTTTAAGTGAAAGTTTTTAACTTTTTTATTGGGTGACTTCACTTATTTTAATGTTCTGTTTTACAGAAAGATTGTTTCATCATGAGATGTTTGACTTTTTTTTCAATTGTCTTTATTTTTTTATTGCATTTTTCTTTTCAATAAAACATTGATTTGGAAATGGAAGATAAAACCATTGGAAATATTGTAGTGATACTGGCTGTCTCTTTCTGACCCTTTCTTTTGTTTAAAACCTGTTCTGAGTTTAAGAGTAGTTTAGTCATTCCCTGAACAATAGCTGCACCTTAAAGCAAAATAAAACATTGTTCAAAAAATGTTCTTCTAGTCCCAGTTTTGAGAGTAAATAGTCTAACTGACACTGGTAGCATTAATCACATGTTAAAACAGAGTGTACTCCAGCTTGTTCTGACAAACATATGTCAACCATATTTGTTTTACTCATCTGACAGTAGAAGACGATCAAAACTTCCACGGTTAAGCTAATAAAATGTATACTGAACCATAGACCAGATTACATTTTGAGACTACTCCTCAGCACCTTTTTGGAAGAACAGACCTGCCAGTGTGTCTCTAGCACAGGATTTTCTATGAACACTTTACTGTATTTTTCTATCATTTGATTATATAAGGAAAGCACTTTGCCCACATCTCTGGGGAAATGGCTAGCACAAACCCACTTTAACCTTTGTGATTCCCTTATGAAACCTGCAACTGACACTCCTCCCATGAAAAACTATAAAGGATTTAGACAACAGGATTAAAATAAAAGACTAAAGCATATACAGAATGTCACACCTGCCGCAGTTGTGAATTATTGGTCTCTTAAACTTCTATAACCTAACACCATCAGTGATATCCTTTATTTACCCTTAAGGCGCTTGGCAGCTGCTTAAATGGCTGTCTATGGCAGTTTGGTGGAAACAATAATAATACATTATAAATCAATGAAAATGAAGTTTTTGCAGTGATAATTTGATATAGATTTGCTAACATTTATATGAAATTCAATTCTGTTTGATTGCATCAGCATATGTTTCATTTCTTCCAGCACTATTGATTTTGAAGGTTTTTCACCTATATCTAAATTACTTCTGTTACAACTTTGCATTACTGTTTGGAAATAATCTAAATCAAGTGAAACCATTTATTTAAGTTTTAGGTTTTTAAAATGTGGTAACTCAAATAATGTGACCTCACTTGTATTTTCAATAGACAAAAACTAATAAAATTCCCAAATCTGCTGTATCATTTACCTGCTAAGACTTCTCTGTAATTAAGTGTGCTATTATTTCTGGCAAAACCACTAAAGTACAGGAAAAGTAAAATAAAATAGGGATGTAACATCATCTTGGCTAGAGTGATTATACCACTATATAAAACCAAGGTTTCTGTGTTGAACTGGATATGTGTTAAAGCAAATAAAGTAGTGATTACTTAACATATGTAGGCAAGTAATTGTGTCTGTACATATTCAGGTGCTGTGTGTACAATGGTGATACTAACGATGTCATAGCACTTCCTCAAAGAAAACATGTATTGTTGCTATTTCATTGATTTATAAAAATTGACGGACAAAATCTTCTGAAATTAAGTATTTTAAATGGCTCTAAAAGTGTGTATAAATAAATAATCTTATTTAGGGATCTACTAGATACTCTATTATCCTCTGCTCTTGACTTATATGTTAAGTTTCAGAATGCAAAGCATGTCACAAAGACACTGTCTGTGCACAGACTTGTCAGCTTATGCTTTTACTGTTTTTGTGTGTGTGTCGCATCACCTCTACCAAAATTCCAATGTGGCTGTTGCATGGCTGTGACACTTATGGTAAAAGTGTCTCTTGACTATAAGCTGGGATGAGAAACGTTAATGGGATAATATTTTCCCCTGACTCAAAAAGAGCACCAGATAGTGGTTTGCTGATAAAGCAGTAGTAGTTGATATATGCATGCTTTTGACATTCTGAGCATCTTTTACTATTTCTAGCACTGTTTTTTTACCCTGTTCAGTTACCACTGTTACCATTCTAGCAATACACCGACAACTACCATGTTCAATGTATCTTTACTATCGAAGACATAACCATGAGAACTGGCCTTTCTGACCAAAAGTTGCTATGCAAGCATGCAAGAGAGAGACAACCCTGACAGTGAAACCACTGAAATTAAGTTTCAGTGCTGTAATACAGTGGTCATGAATTCAGATACACAGTTTCTCTGTACAGAGTTTTTGTGTACTGTTTCTCTACATTCTGAGAAGAATGGCTCAGGCTTATTAGTTGAGAAGCAGAACAGCCCAATACAATTTTCATCAGCTTAACTTGCCCATGCCTCTGGCTAATTCTGCTCTGTACGTACAGAAGTCCTAAATACTCGACAGAGAGGGGGAATCTAGTGAAGTATTGAACAGTAGATGTTACAGATACTTACCACTTTACACTTCCAGGTTATAAGGGCTTTAAAAGCTGCATGTACAAGAGCTGACAAAACTTATACAAACATAATTCCCAATCTGTGTCAAGTTCTCCTTTCTAATACCCATATAAAACTGTAAGTGTTCCAAGAAAGTTAAGCTTATGTGGTTCCTGTCACTGGTAGAAATTTTCTTCAATCATCATCTTGTTTAATGACTATAGAAATAAACTATCTTAATGAACTTAAAATTCAGCAAAGAGAGGAGAAAGTTGAATCATAGAATCATAGGATGGTTTGTGTTGGAAGGGACCTTAAAGATCATCTGATTCCAACTCCCCCTGCCATGGACAGGGTCACCTCCCACTAGACCAGGTTGCTCAAAGCCACATCCAACCTGGCCTTAAAAACTTCCAGGGATGGGGCACCCATTACTTCTATGGACAACCTGTTTCAATGCCTCACCACCCTCACAGCAAATAATTTCTTCATAATATCTAATCTACATCTACCCTTTTTTAGTTTGAAACCATTACTCCTTGTCCTACAGCTACACTCCCTGACAAAGAGTCTCTCGCCTGCTTTCTTGTAGGCCCCCTTTAGACACTGGAAGGCTTCGATAAAGTCTCTCTGGAGCATTCTCTTCACCAGGCTGAACAACCCCAACTCAGCCTGTCTTCAGAGGAGAGGTGCTCCAGCCCTCTGTTCATCTTTGTGGCCCTCCTCTGGGCCTCCTGATCTAATAGGTCCATGTCCTTCTTGTGCTGGGGACCCCAGAGTTGAACTCAGTACTCCATATGGGGTCTCACAAGAGTGGAGTAGAGGGAGGATTACCTCCCCCACCCTGCTGGCCACACTTCTCTGTTGATACAGCCCAGGATACAGTTGGCTTTCTGGGCTGCAGTTGCACATTCCCGCCTCATGTTGAGCTTCTCATAAAGGAACACCCCCAGGTCCTTCTCCTCAGGGCTGCTCTCAATCCATTCTCCACCCAGCTTCTATTTGTTCTTGGGATTGTCCCAGCCCAGGTGCAGGACCTTGCACTTGATCTTGTTGAACTTCATGAGGTTCACACAGGCCCACCTCTCAAGCCTTTCCAGGTCCCTCTGGATGGCATCCCTCCCCTCCAATGTGTCTACCACACCACACAGCTTGGTGTAATTGGCAAACTTGCTTAGGGTACACACAATCCTGTCGTCTATGTTACCAACTAAGATGTTAAACAGCAGTTGTTAAACAACAGTAAAATGACTGTCAGACAGCAGTGATATGAAAAATTAGTCTTCTTTCTCCCCTCGCCAAAATTCAAGCAAAGAGAAAAAATGCCAAATTAAAAAACCCTTTTTACCACTGAATTTCATGGTTGTTTAAGCTAAGCCCTTTACATCACAATAATGAGAGGTGATAAAATTATTCTGACTACATTACCCCACTGATTTGGTCAGGTGTTTTTGTTTATCACCTATTTGAAAATAAAACTTATTTTGTGAATATATCTACAAATAATTTTAATAAGGAAACTCCCTTTAGTGAGGAAGAGATTTTACTTTTTGCCATTCTGGAACAAGTCACAAATGTCATATAGCATTTTTATCATTCTCCGATTGACTGAAGTGTCCATTTAAAACAAGAACAAGCAAAGGGAACCACAAGCAATGGGTTGGAAATTCTCTTACAAACAATTTCTTACTCATAAAAAAATTAGATTATTAATGTGAGAGGATATATCCTAAGAGGAGCTGGGTTTTTGTGTGTTGCAAGCTGAGTGTCCTCTGCTACCCAGAAGATGCCTGCAAGTACTCAGCTTCCTAATGCACCAGGCCCTATCAGAGAAGCTATGCTTATATCTTTGCACAAGTGTTACCCCTTGAGTCATCAAAATTAGCAAAAGCTTAAGGTGATAAATACGCTAAATCAGGCAGCCATTTTGAATTTGAATGGAAGTTCATGAGCCTTTTATATTTTAAAGCTAAATGAAAAAGAGGTTAAAATAATAGTTTTTACATTTAAAATGTTAGGTCACAGGCAATTGGAAGTATTACTGGAACAATGATATTTATTACATTCTATAACTGTATTTTCCTGTGCTTTCTAACTTTTAAGATATTCTCAGTTTAAGAAAGGAAAAAATGAAAAGGATATTTCCTATTATCAGTCAGTTTAATTTCCTGCTTCTCACTGATATGATATTTACAATGTTAAAATATAAACAATGTTAAAATATAAACAATCTCTTAGTATACTAAAAATTTTCCATTAGGAAAGAATATGTCCTTGTTTTCCTGTTTTTGCATTGTTGGTTTTTGTTTTGTTTTGTTTTGTTTTGTTTTTTAATAGGTTCTTGTTTCTGTTTTGTTTCAGTTTGTGGTTGGTTGGTTGGTTGGTTGGTTTTTAAAGAGAAAAAAAAGACTATTACTATCAGTCTCTCTCGTGGGTGTAATTTTTAGCACAGAAGTCATTGAGGACGTGTTGAGCAGTCCACACTCACACTTCAGTTGTTGTACCATTGGCTAAGTGATATTTCTTGCAAAGGACATTGAATTTCTAGAGCATAATCTGCCCTGAGTGTGCCATGTAGGAAGATGCAATTCTTCCTACTGGAGTTGCTTTGCACCAATGTATCTGCTAATTTCACTGGAGATGATCTGAAGGTAAAGCCAAATAAAACACAAAACTTCTTTATTTACAATTAGAATATGACTATATTTACTAAAAAATAATTTGACTGAAGCAATTAAACAAATTTGTACTACAAAGCAGAAAGTATCATGAAGAGCCTGTGACCAGTCTGTCTCTTCTCAAATACCCTTATCTGATCTTTCATTTTCAGCGTTCCTTGGCAGAATTGTAAAAGAGGCTTGAGAGTCCTTCTGGGGTCACTTGGTTCATGTCCCAGACCAAGGGCTGTGCAGGAGCAAGGCCTTCTACTGGTGAAGAAAGAGGCAGAGAAAGGCTACATTCTGCCATGAAGCCCATCCATCCCTCCTTCCCTCCCCAGAATGGCCTGATATCTCCTCCCCTTTCCCTGAAAGGAGTATGGAAAAGCCCTTTTACCAGCTTCATACTTCCCCTGGAAAAAATAGCTTTTCTATTAACATCTCTGGATGCTTTTAAGCTGAATTGGCTGCACATACACTGGTAAACTGTGGAAGGTGGATTAACACACAAGATTTTGATCAGTAATAGCAATTGCATAAAAATAAAACTGTTTTAAGTGACTTCAGGTAATCTATTTCTATGACTTAATATTAGTCACATCAACAAGGCTGCAGAGTTACTCACTCTATTTCTGTACAGTCATTTTCCCTACAAGCCGCCAGTGTTAAGTGACTGCCCTAGTTTAACAACCAGACTTTGGACACACAATACATTCCAGAAACTACATTTTTTAACAACCACACATGTCACAAAACTTCAGGATAAAAACTGTAAAACAAAACCATTTTGTGTGACAGAATCGTATTTCTATTCTGAAGTCACTAACGATCTAAAAAACATAAATAAATAAAACATAATTAAAATTTCATGTAAGATTCTGCTTTTAAACACAAAAACGCAACCTTCATCAATAAAGGACAGAATGTGTTTCTGGGATCTGCATTTAGGACACTAAATAGGTGCAGCCCAGATCCCTGCAATGCCTTCTTTGAACCTGAGTATGTTTACGCAGATCCCAGAAATAACAGCACAAACTTATGACCACAAGTGGTCAGTTGCTTTCACAAGCTTCACAAGGACCTGCTGAATGGGTCAGCAAAGGCACTGCTGCCCAGACTATGAGGCAGCTTTTATCAGCAGGTCCATATCTTCTGCCTTTACCTGCTGTGCTGCAGGTTGTAGTTCCACAGTGATGGTACTCAGCAGAATAAGCAAAAGACTTAAATCCTCTCTTGTAAAAGCAATAGATTGGGGTAGGAGAAAGGCTGAGGGAAGATTCAAAATCTACAAGGTATTACTTGTTCTTTTAGGACTGCACCTTAAACTGAATGCAAAAGGCAGATTTATCATTTCACAGTATCTTGTCAGGAAAGGAAAAAGGAAGTAATATCTACCTTAAATTCCTCCTTTTCTTTCCTTCTGTCTTTTTCTTGTAGCATAATAATAATGCATAAATGCAACCACTTCCACTCCTTCACAATTCTATAGGTTTTATGCTGTGGGTTGAAAAACTGTCATGGCTGATTATAGTTTCTTTAAAGGAATGCACTTATCAAGCTCTCTACACCTAGGACACTTTTTCTCAACCTCTGCTTTTTTTCCCCCTTTTTTCTTATTTCTCACATTCACTTTCTTACTTTCTTTGCTGCCTCTTTCTCCTTTTTCAATCTTTCTCATCTAGCCTTTCCATTGTTATTCACCCTGTTTATTGCTTCAAGCAACCCTGACATACTGGACATCATCTGAAACTACAAACGACAGGATGCAATAAGCTGGAGAATAGCAGTAATCTGAGGAAAGTTCTTCATTCACTCTTGCTCCTAACTCTCTGTCTTCTTATCCTACATAGAAAATAAAAAAATCAATACCACCTCACAAGGCTTGATAAAAGTGCTGGACGAGTACAGCAGGCCTGCTGGATATAGTAAATTAAAGTGATCAAAATTTTCCAGTCGACTCTGCCTATAGCCTACATAAACTAACAACCCTGTCTGCAGAATGTCTGTCACTCTAGAAGCTTTATTTTATCTGTGTCTCTGATTACCTAGAGAATGAGTACATATACGGTGTATGTGTGCACATTTATCTGTATGCATATGTCTGAGAAATAGATAGGAGTAGAGATCAGCCTGTGGTTATAACAAATATTTCTTTTTAGATGGGTAAACTTTGAATTTGCTGACATATTTGTATGCACCGAATATTTGTGGAGATAAACATTATATTATGGTGAGAATTTCACAACCAAGATCAAAATTACAGCATCGTATTTAATTTTCAATATGTCATTCCCTGTCAGGCTAGATTTTAGCCAGTGTAAATCAGCACTTAAAATACCATTTGAAGATCAGGCTTGTTACCTTTCCATGTTTTTTCAGGTCTAGACATGGCTTAACAATTTCCAATCAATGTCTAAAAATTTATTAAAGAACTGAGAGACAAAGCAGGCAGCAGAGAGAACTGGCAGTAGTGGGATTCATAGACCACAATAAAATACACAAAGAGCTAAACTCTGCCCTCAACAGCAAATGTGCATGGACAAAATGACTTCAGGAGAAGACATGCCAAGGATGAAGACCTCAAATTATTTCACAATCAAAAAAACATAACTTCAAAAATTCAGAGAGTATCTGTATAGGAAGTCTGTTGTTTTACTAATTCATAAGAAATCATGGGTTCAGGAAAGCTAATGGCAAAAAAAAAGAAATGCCTTCACCTGGATCAGGATTTTTTTGTGTCCACCTTTCTGGGTATTTAACCATGGGGCATTATGTCAGTTTCTGTCTTGTGCTTAAAATGACCTGTATTTACTGAGCTACATAATAATTAATAACTTATGCAGGAGTCCTGACCTTCATGTCCATCAAGGGAGAGAGTCTGTGCACCTAGACTGTGCTGCAGAAAAACACCCTACAGAGGACTGAAGGAACAAAACAAAACTTTCTGAAGGAAATCTGACAGCGTGCCTAAAAAACAAATAAGTCTTTGGCAATATGAAATTAAAGAAGGAAGGAAGGAAGGAAGGAAGGAAGGAAGGAAGGAAGGAAGGAAGGAAGGAAGGAAGGAAGGAAGGAAGGAAGGAAGGAAGGAAGGAAGGAGGGAAGGAAGGAGGGAAGGAAGGAGGGAAGGAAGGAGGGAAGGAAGGAAGGAAGGAAGGAAGGAAGGAAGGAAGGAAGGAAGGAAGGAAGGAAGGAAGGAAGGAAGAAGCCTATCCAGATCCTCCTGCAGAGCCTTCCTACCCTCGAGCAGATCGACACACGTACCTAACTTGGTGTCATCTGCAAACTTACTGAGGGTTCACTCGATCCCCTCATCCAAATCATCGATAAAGATATTAAAGAGGACTGGCCCCAGTACTGAGCCCTGGGGGACTCCACTAGTGACCAGCCTCCAACTGGATTTGACTCCATTCACCACAACCCTTTGGGCCCGGCCAGTTTTTATCCAGCCAGTTTTTAACCCAACGAAGCGTACGCCTGTCCAAGCCACGAGCAGCCAGTTTCTTGAGGAGAATGTTGTGGGAAACGGTGTCAGAAGCCTTACTGAAGTCAAGGTAGACCACATCCACAGCCTTTCCCTCCTCCACTAAGTGTGTCACTTTGTCATAGAAGGAGATCAGGTCCGTCAAGCAGGACCTGCCCTTCATAAACCCATGCTGACTGGGCCTGATCACCTGGTTGCCCTGTAAGTGCCGTGTGATGACATTCAAGATAATCTGCTCCATGAGCTTCCCTGGCACTGAGGTCAAACTAACAGGCCTATAGTTCCCCAGGTCTATCCTCCGACCCTTCTTGTAGATGGGCGTCACATTTGCTAGCCGCCAGTCGACTGGGACCTCTCCTGATAGCCAGGACTGCCGATAAATGATGGAAAGCGGCTTGGCCAGCTCCTCCGCCAGTTCTCTCAGTACCCTCGGGTGGATCCCATCCGGCCCCATCGACTTGCGTACATCCAAGTGCTGTAGCAGGTCGCCAACCATTTCCTCGTGGATAGTGAGGGCCACATCCTGCTCCCCATCCCCTTCCACCAGCTCAGGGTACTGGGTATCCAGAGAACAACTGGTCTTGCCGTTAAAGACTGAGGCAAAGAAGGCATTGAGTACCTCAGCCTTTTCCTCATCTTTTGTAACTAAGTTTCCCCCCGCATCCAGTAAAGGATGGAGATTCTCCTTAGTCCTCCTTTTGGTGTTGATCTATTTGTAAAAACTTTTTTTGTTATCTTTAATGGCAGTAGCCAGATTGAGCTCCAGATGAGCTTTGGCCTTTCTAATTTTATCCCTGCACAGCCTCGCAACATCCTTATAGTCCTCTTGAGTAGCCCGCCCTCTCTTCCAAAGATTATAAACCCTCCTTTTTCTCCTAAGCTCAAGCCACAACTCTCTGTTCAGCCAGGCCAGTCTAGCTCCGCGCCGGCTCGTCTTTGGGCACGTGGGGACAGACCGCTCCTGAGCCATTAAGATTTCCTTCTTGCAGAGTGCCCAGCCTTCCTGGACTCCTCTGCCCTTCAGAACCTCCTCCCAAGGGACTCTGCCAACCAGTGTCCTGAACAGCTCAAAGTCAGCCCTCCGGAAGTCCAAGACAGCGGTTTTACTGGTCCCCTTCCTGACTTCGCCAAGAATAGAGAACTGAACCATTTCGTGGTCACTCTGCCCAAGACAGCTCTCAACCACCACATCTCCCACCAGTCCGTCACTGTTTGTGAACAGAAGGTCTAGCGGGGCACCTCCCCTGGTAGGCTCACTAACCAGCTGTGTCAGGAAGCTATCTTCCACGCTCTCCAGAAACCTCTTAGACTGCTTTCTCTGGGCTGTGTTGTGCTTCCAGGATATGTCTGGGAAGTTGAAGTCGCCCACAAGAACAAGCGCTGACGATTTCACAGCTTCTGCCAGCTGCCTGTAGAACTCCTCATCCGTCTCCTCATCCTGGTTCAGCGGTCTATAACAGACCCCCACCAGGATGCTTGCCTTGTTGGCCTTCCCTCTGATCCTAACCCAAAGAGACTCAACCTTATCATTCCCAGCCTCAAGTTCCTCAACATCAAAACACTCTCTAATATAGAGAGCCACACCACCACCCCTTCTGTGCTGCATGTCCCTTCTGAAGAGCCTATAGCCAGGCATTGCAGCACTCCAGTCATGAGAGTGGTCCCACCACGTTTCCGTGATGGCAACCAAGTCATAGCCTTCCTGCTGCACGATGGCTTCCAGCTCCTCTTGTTTGTTACCCATGTTGCGTGCATTAGTGTAGATGCACTTCAGTCAGGCCATTGCCTTCTCCCCTGGCCTTGTCATTGTTCCCCCTGGTAGAGCTCCAACAAGACTTATTTCATCCCCGTCCCCCTTCTTTCGTAGTTTAAAGCCGTCTCAACGAGCCCTGCCAGCTCCTGGGCTAGGATCCGTTTTCCCCTTGGAGATAGGGACCCATCTGCGGTCACCAGGCCGGGTGCCGAGTAAAGCGCCCCATGGTCAAAAAACCCAAAATTTCTATATTGGCACCAGCCTCTGAGCCACGTGTTAATCAGGTGGGCTTTCCGTGTCCATTTCCGATTTGTAATGAAAATACTGGCACAAACTTCCAACTATGGCAACACAAAAGATATTGCTAGAATAAAAATCCATCATGTATTAAACTAACATGTAAGCATATATCATAACATTAATATATGTTGCTCATCATATATTTATGGTGCCCCCATCATAAATTTATGGTACCCAAAGGGTGTCCCCATTGCTTCTGAAGATTCTTTTGTTTCTCTCACTCTCCACTATCATGGGTGGAATGTTCCTTCTTGCCTGCTTTCCCTGCTCCCTGCTTCTGACACCTGCCCACATCAGCACTGTTTCTCCCTTGTCTTTCTACATCATACTTTTCCTAGGCTGCCAGTCCAGGTATCTAAACAGATGGAGAGGTACCTAAATGGGAAAGCAGCTGATCCCATTTTCTTGAGACAATTTTTGAGAAAGGATGAGCTGCAATCCAGCTAGAGGGAAGGCAAAGAAGAATAGCTGTAATGAAGCTAAGTGGAAAAGTAAATTGATGTGTATTATCTGAAAAATGCAAAAAAAAAGGTGACCAGCCTTGGGCCCTCCAATGGCCACAAGCAGTCAGACAGACCTCTGTTTTCTGTCTACCCCAAGAAGTGGCAAATCTAACAGAGTCAATATATCTTTACATAGGAGAGAAAGTGATACCTGCATCACAGATAACAGCCATTCCAGCAATATCCTGTTCCCTTACCATGACAATCTCCACTTAAGCACCTGGTCAACCTCACTCAGACCATTCCCTGCCAGACTGAATGAGCTCACAACCTGACATGTTGTTCCAAGAAGTCTACCTCCTCTTTGGGCTAAAACCATTCAATACAACAGGCCAAAATCATTGCTAACATGAGAATATATTGCTCCACTAAAATAAATGGACATCTGTTCAGTCATTTGGGTGGATCAATGTGTTCATTCCAAAATGACATCTAATGACTTTGAAAACATATCAGTGTCTGGGTAAGAGAAATATTTTTTTTCTGGATTAAAGAGGAGTGCAAGAAATTTTAAATATTTTGTATAAACCCTTGGATTAGATCAACCCAAACAAATTTTGTTTTTGAAAATTTTCATCAACTTTAAGCTTGGGGAAAAAAATGAAAATGTGATCTTTCTCTTGCAAAGTTGCCAAAAGTGCCTTAAAAATGGAATTTTCCAATTGTTCCAACTTTCATCAAAGAATCTCTACAGCCAAAGAAAAGTATTATAAACATCATTATTTGGGAGAGTTTTTTCTGATTTTTCATCAAGGTTAAAATCAGTTGCTTTAAGAACCTGAGTGTCTTCTTTTCAAAAATTTTACCCTGTAGTGAAAAGTTTTGTTTTTAGTGTCCATAACTTAACTTTTCTTTCTTTTGTTGTTATTGTTTTATTTTAATGTGCTTGCAGCATTGGCATTTGCATACCAGCATATTCAAAAACCTGCTGTCATAGGGGAACCTCTTTGGATAGAGTAAGAAATACAGCGTAAGTTTCACAGTAAACACTGCATTATTTTAAAAGAGCTACAGGACCCTACAATACAGCTTTGAAAGAGAGCTCCTGAAGAACAAAAGAGAAATACTGTTATGCAGGTAAACTTAGAAGATAATTCTTCCTCTGTTTCTGAGGGGGTAAACAACATAAAATTAGAAAGCAGTGGGCTACTCTAATTAGCTGGGAAGGGCAGCAAGAACACAGCACTGCAATCCTTCAAGCCCCAGGTTCTTTTCAGTGTGAAAGAAGTCTTCTGCAGAGGCTGGCCCCAGCAGAGCATCTCTGTTGACATGAACATCAGCTGTTCAGTGGTGACCTAGGGACACCATGGTGACCCTGTACCCCTTTCTGCTCTCAAGCTGGCAGAGGGAGGCCTGGCCAGCTTCTTTGTGTAATGTTGTTCTGTACAGTAAGCTGTGGAGAGAGCATTACTGATTACAGGCAGCTAGAGCTATGTGACTTCCCAAAAGGACATACTCCAGCAGGGCAATGCCTTTCAGAGCTCATAACCCATGCAATAGCCCAACATTTGCAAAGCTGCTTCAGTTTTCCCAGGCAGTCTGTTCTTTAGAGACTTTACAGACTTCCTGTGAACACTTCCTCCTCCATGCCCTGCTGGCAGCAGGATCCAGGATGGGCCAGTGCTGCTGGGTCACTTGTAAATGGTACTTCACAAGCTGGACTTTTTCCACACATATCTAGTTAGAGAAGTCTGGATTAGGGAGTTACAGTCATATGATTGATAGATAGTCTAGTGCCATTGTGATGGCAAAGTCAAAAAGGCTTTTGTAACCTAGGACAGATAGATATGACAGGTGATGTACAAGAAGTATTAATGCCTAAAGAGATGGTACTGGCAATTAACTTTGAGGCCCTGCATAGGGTTTTCTATATGAGAATAGAGTGCAATTCTTGATATATAAATACCAGCTCATACAACAGAAAAAGGAAATCTAAACATCCAAGCTGTTTAAAAATAAGACAATATCTCACTCTTAGCTTTGTATTTGCAGTTTCTAGTAATCTAGCATGAAGCTGGAATATGGTTTGATGTGCTCCTATTTATAGTAATTATTCGAACTTAAGAAAAATGACTCTCCTAGAAGTCTAAATTTCCTTTTACATAAGTTTGCTCTGTCTGCATTCATGTTCTCTCTGTCTTTGGCCTGACAAAGTAGTTGTTTTAAACATTCACAAAAACAGCATTTCTTGGAATGGCTAGTTCCTTTGAGGAATATTCAGCAGAAATATACCTGTGGTTATTTTTGCTTAGGATTTAATTGACTGAACCAAGCAAAGAATAAAAACCATGCCATCACAACCCATTATGTCCAATCAAAGCATTTCAGATATCAAATAGAGGATGTACAAAGTGAACAGCTTGTGAATGAGCTGCAAACTAAAGTAGGGAAGGAGTTAATCCTCTCACTGGCTTAGAAGAAAGATCGCAGTTGCCAGCTTGTATATAGGAATTTGCAGGTTGGTGGGGCTGGGCCAGCTCTGGGGAATTAACTAATTCCTTCATCTTCTTCCAGTGTATTATAAGATGTCTGGGTTAGAGGAAGTGAAGCCTGAAGCTGGTGCGGAATGGTCAGTCAGTAAATAGTGAGGATAATGCTAGAAGAAAAAGAACTAGGAAGAAGTTCTCTTAATCTCGTAGTTTCAGAGAAGAGTTCCGTACATGGCCTTGCACTGGTCGTGGGAACCGTAGCCTTGTTTTGAACTTTTTATAGGGGGACAACCTCTTGCTTCAAAGGTTCAACATACTTTACTAGTTTTATTTTGAGGGTTTTTTGGAACATGACACAACAGAGAAATTTTTCACTGCTTGTAGCAGTGTCATATTCAGGAGCTGGCCTGGCATTGATGGCAGAAGACAAGTAAAATGGTTTCCTTATATGCATGAAAAAACAACAGTAGAGATGTGTACAAATCGTGTTCCTCCTCTAACACAAAAATCACAAATAAACTTCAAGTTGTAATTGCTTCAATGTCAGATTAGAGGAGTGAAGTCCAGCCCTCCTGAGGGAGTACAGTGTGTGGTTCATGCTCTTAGTATGCATGAATAAACTAAATGTAGAAAAGTTTACTAGTTTATGCAGCCACTTAAACTAGCAAGAAGAGCAATTCTCACATGGACAGTTTTTGCCCCTTTTATCCTGCTTTCATGCACATTTCTTTTTTTTTTTTTTTTTTACAGATCCAAACATTTAGTCATTTTTATGTAAATTTTTAATCAAAGAATTGGAGCATTATGTTGGATTTATAGACCTTATGAACCTCCAGATACTTACACACCCTGCTTAAGAAACATCTCATACTGAGGTCATCAAGGTCATCAACATAATTTACACCTGATCTTTTTCTCTTCCTTTTTTTTTTTTTTTTTTTTGGTTGGTTGGTTAGTTGGCTCTTTTTTTTTTTTCTTTTTTTTTTTTGGAGGTTTTGAGGTTACAGGAGGTAGTGGAAGCTCATTCAATGGCAGATTATAGGAATAAACAAGATAGGAGAACAAAGAACTGATTATGGTGAGAAGCTGTGGTAACTCAAATATCCAAATTAAGGGATGAATGCACCCTCATCCAAGAAGACAGAGCAGGTTGGGACATATGGTCTTTTTAAGAGCCTTAATGCTTGAATACAGCAGGAAGAAAGGCTGGCATAGCAGACACAAACATAACAGCAATCACAATGCTTGCCACAAAATATACAGCCTCCATATTGCCAGAGGGGAAGGTCAAGTGCTTCTGATGACATTGCTCCCTCACATGCTTTTATTACATCTCGCCTATCAGGCACAAGCTTGCATAACTTGCATCGGATACTAAGTACACAGAACAAACACAATTTATTTGCCAGCAGCCAACAGGAGGCAACTATACGCATGACATTTTTTTTCCAAGCTATGCTCCAGATCCTACCATCTGAATAAGTTATATTCATTTTATACTCACTGAAGGCTTTGCTGAGACAGGTTGCACTGCCTTGACACAGCTGGATACAGCTACCTGCTGACTGATGGTCAATTTACACCTAAAGAATAACCTTCCTTTAATATACTGCTGAATCAAGAAATGGCTCTACCTGCACCGTGTATGAGCATGACCTATATAACATCATGGCGTAATTTATACAAATCATGTGGAGTAACTGGTTAAAGTATTATGAATTATCTCCTAATTACTTTCTGATATTTTTCTGAACAATTTCACTAACATAAACTGACAGACTCATGGATTAAAAAACAAGTATTATTTATTTGTTTGTTTGTTTTTTTTCTCTGAAGTCTGTTGTTAGACTTTGTTTTAATTCACTGTATTCATATCTCTAAAAGCTCTGAGGCAAGTTGAGCTGTAGGGTCAAATGTCTTCTCCAGTGTTATTCACATCCTAATTCTGAGATATTTTTTTTTTAAGAAAACGTACAGTTCTTTCCTAGTGATTCAGTTGTTCATAAATTATATACAAGAGAAGTAAACTCAAGCCAAATGCAGGCTCTTGTTTGGAAAATGTCAGCTGATGTTAAAGCCTCTCATTATTGCCATTTCAATTACACTGCCTTGGAATCTGTCCTGAGGAAAACAAAACCAATATATAAAGACTGGACTGTCATCCTGGTGCTACAGCCATGAAAGCCTGGAGACATTTGCTAGTGGTTTCAATAGAAGCTGAATTTTGTTCAGAATAGGCACCAATCTTTATTCTTTTCTTTTTTTTTCTTCTTTTTTTCTTTTTTTTTTTCTTTTTTCTTTGAATGTTAGTTGCCAATACGAGAACACTAACCCCATTGAAACCAAATATGGAGACCTGGTCCGGAGTTTCCAGAAATGATAAAAAAAGAGAAAGGTGTACTGTACAAATGTTTCTTGCTTCATGTTTCCTAATTCAATTCACCTCTCTTCAGTGTAATCAGATGGCAAACAGGCTAGAATAAATCTGTGGACTTATCTTTGCTTGAAAAACATTAAGAGTTAGTGTTAAAATAATTTGCGATCCTGTAATTTCTTTACATCCCACCACCAGCTGTGACCTGGGGTGAGTCTGGGGGTGTGGGAGCTGGAGGGATCAGCATCAGCAGGTGCAAGTTCTGTCCTCAGCCCAATAACATGCATTTCTTTGCCTGTAGCTTGAGCAATGTCAGTTCCACACGTTTGTTAGACTATTGTTCAGCAATGCTGGAGGGATGAATTTTGTGCTTAGCTGACACTTTGCAATTTTCTGCCTTGGGTTCTCTAAGCATTCCGTGTTAGCGGCTTTGCAGACTGAGATGCCTACAACACCTCTGTTTGGCTCAGGCTGTTTTATGCTCTTGTCTGATTTTTTCAAGGGTTTTTAATCACAACTCCATCAGATTGATCAATGACAGATATGAGCAACAACTTTTGAATGCAAACAGTGCGGGATTTTTTATCTGAGATAATATTTCTCTCTTAAAAGGCCTCTGCTTTGCTATGTATTAATTAAAATCTAAATACTAAATATTGATTGATGCGTTATCAGGCCACAGCAGTTGGGCCCTGCCACATTGATTTTTTGCTGTGATTTATTATCATATTTAAGAAAAATCATTTTCTGTGATTATACGAGGAAATAGACTTTAGTGAGGGTGTAATTCTTTTGTATCACTTTTGTTGTGCAGAGGACGGGCCAATTCCTCAATTGTGGCTAAGATCGCTGATATCCTTCATTGCTTCTTCTCTTTGGCCTCCGACGGCTAATGCTTTAAGCCTGCTTGGTCTTGTCATTAGGAATAATGGGCATTAGGATTACCTCTTTAATCACAACTAAGATTAACAGATGGTATGAACCCAACATCTTAAAATTATCTAGTTATTAACAACTATTTCCTTTTAACACATCAATAACATTTGCTTTTCCTAACTGCTCAGGCAGAAATGTAAATTCTAGCATTAATAACAGGAGAATTTATCACTTTTGTCTATTACTGTTCCTTTCTACATAAAGACATTCTAAATATAATGATTAAGAATATTTATAAGTAGCTCTAAACACTGTGGACCCTGTATCTGCTATTACTATGTAAATACCTATTTTCTGTATACCTATGTGTGTATATGGGTGGTGTATGTCTGTCTATGGATATATATGCCACTTTAGGTATGCATCTTTAATAGTTTCAACAGAGGAATGAATAAAGTTATGTTCTTCTTCTAGTTGAAGATTTTTTTCCTGTTAGTAGAGAAAGAAACAAAACACAACGTATCAATTAACCTCCTGAATAATAGTATTCTGTATGAACCAGCAGCAGAAGGAATAACTATGAATTCTTTCTTTTACCTTAAAGCAGATTACTAAAACTACCACTTATCAGATCCAAACGTTATTCTTTCTGTTTTCTCTGTATTTTGCTCAGATTTGGATGCCCAGTGAGGATTTATTAAGGCATTGTAGGACATAGCTAGCTATTTTACTGTGTATTTTGCTTCATTTTTCATTTGGTATTGGTAAAGGAGTTGTTGAGAACACTCGGTAGTGACTTACAGGCAAAATTATCAACTGAACTGGCCAGTTAAAGGAAGACAGGTTTTGCCTGTGTTTTTTTTCAGAGGGGGCACAGGTGGTATCCCATTCTGAGAACTATTCTGCAATTTTTCCAGTTTCACTGGGAAAATAGAAAAATAGGTAAGTAATGGATACAAATATCAGAACTTTGAAATGGTCAGCAGCTATCTTGGATTAACCGTTATTTATTATCTGCTTTCTTTGCACTGAACTCAGCAAAAGACAGGAGAGGACGGAGACCATGCTTTCAGGGACTCACCCTTTCAACAGATTTCTTTGCATCTGTGTTACAGTTATAAATACTGATATTAGTAAGTACAGAACGGTTATGACTAAAAACGGAATACCATAGCACAGCATCTATTCATTCAATAAAAACAGTACCATAATCATGCCTGTCTTTCATAATCACAATCTCTGCTAATCTAACTAAAGATTTCTGCTTAAAATTTAATGGAAAGATCCCATGTGATATTAATGATAATTGCGGGGGGGGGAAGTGTTTTCATTTCTGTGATATAAGAAATTAATAGTTTTCTAACATAGATTAACCTCTATATTTGAGTTACTGATAGAATGTAATACTTGCTCGTGCTGCTCAGTATTGTAATAATTTAAAATGTGCTTACCAACTGAACTTAAAACATTTAAACAGAAAATTTCAAGCATTACAAGGAAAATATTTAACCATGGTGTTCTGTTTTATACGCACTTTTTTTTCTGTCAGTTGTGCTGATGAACATTTTAAAGGAAAGCTGTTACAATAGGTTGACAATAAACTTTCAGTGCTGTAAGAACCAAGGAGCACAAAAACTACAATGACCACTACAAAAACATTGTGTAAGCACTGCAAAATGGAGGGCTTAAGTCTGTTATACCATGAATTTCTAAATACAGTTATACTCTTAATGTTTGTGTCAGATCTTTTTTCAGCATGAGTATCCTGATAGTGTTTCTACAGTCACCTTTTTCCTGTTCCTAAAGAATTAATGTTCCACTCTCCACTGATGTCTAATTTTTATTACAAGGATACAGCAAGGGAAACGGATTACCTGAATTAGACAAAGGACATAGTGCCACTAAGCATATAAAACATGCCATCAGAAGTGCAAATTAAATATAAAAATGATAGATTCTTCCCCACTGCTACTCACTAAGGTGACCATTAGGTCAGTGTCAAGTGTTAACTGTGGCATGTATGTAGACAAAAAGACAGTATTATCTCTTTTGAGTATCTATTAATGAAGTACTTCCCTAAATTGGACTTGTTTTTGTCATGGAATTGCAGGGTTCAGAGTAATAGGTAACATGTCTTCTTGCATTAACCAAGTCTAAACTGCATACGTGAATTTAAAGTCTACTGAATTTGTTGGGAAACTCTTGGCTTTGTTTGTTTGCTTTCATCCACTGGGCATAAAGTAAGCCCAAAGTATATGACAAAACACTAACATCACAAAAAAATTGCTGTTTACATTTCTTCCCTCACCCCCCAAATAATAACAGTGATTACACTGCACTATGGACTAATCGCTGGCTAAATAGCTTCTGTAGGCAAGACAGGTGTGTTGCTATTTGCAGCTTTTCACCTTAAGGAAGTCCAAACTGGGGATCTGGTCCAACAAGCAGTTACACACAGGAGTTACCTCATCCTCTGGGACTACAGATTTTACCCATAGGAATAAAAAGGTTATCATTTGATTATGATAAATCATCAATAATTAGAAGGAAAAAAATATTTTCCAGGTTACTTTGGATGTGACTAGCACAGGAACAAACAAGACAGCAATACCCCTTCACATCCCAAGTCTGTGATAAAACTGCTAATAATACAAAAATAACTAGCTGGATTTAATAATAATAATAATAATAATAATAATAATAATAATAATAATAATAATAATAATAATAATAATTAATAATAATCCAGGTACTAGTTTGAAGTTATTCTTTACATTTATACAGCATTACGGATTTCCATATTGTTTAACAAGCCTCCGAGATAACTAAGTTCATCATTCAAAGAAATTCCCCCATGTAGCTGTGTAGCACACAAATGTAAGGTGAAAAGGAGGGAAAACCCACGTAAGATGGGTTAGAGAGAAATTGCTTTCATATGAATTTTTGCACTCTATAAGTACAAGTTGTTCTTCTCTTTACAACACCAACCAAAAATGACAAGTGGTTACCAGGAAAGTCTTGTGTGGGAGAAAAGATACAGTGAGGTCATGGAATAAATGGGGAAATAAGTCATGGCAATGTTTCTCCTTTGGTTAAAGCTCATTTTTGGAGGCCTGCACATATAATGGCAGCTGCAACTTCCACATTGATTGTCCTGAGTGATCTATGCAGTCTGGGGTATGGTTAGACACTGAAGAGTCCCAAAACTTTTGCAGATGAAGACAGGAAAACATCTGGGTTTAAGCAGCAGCACAACAAGGATGAGTGACTCCTCTACCACTCACATGGGCACAGATCCCCCTAGAGAAATGCAATAAGAAAGTGGAGTTTTCAGGTTAGAATTTGAACATAGTTAGCTCATACCAGCAGGGAAGGCCAATCTGTGATGTGTGTTGCACAATCTCAGGGAGAAAGGAAACACAAACCAGTGAGACAAAAGAACATAAGAACCCATGTGTGTAACAAGAACACAACACAGTTGGGTATGACTAGTTGCTACTGTATTATTTGATCGTAAATGTCTTGATCTTGATCCCTTCAGGATGAGTGAGCTTCAAGCTGTTATAAACAGTGGAGAGAGACACCTTTGATCCTGAGATAACAGGACACAAGGGACGGAAGGGAGATGAGATGGGTCTTGCTTGCCTGTTGATGAGAGGGACTTTGCTGCCCCTCACTAGCTCAAAGCTGTGGAAAAGGAGACCATGCCACTGACATACCTAAAAATATTCTGAGAAGTAAACACACTTCTGATCAAGCAGTTTCAGGCCAACAGGCCCTGTCTAATATGTGCCTCTCAGTGTAATTCTCCAGTTATTGTCCCTGTGCAGAAGGCATAGGAGTCCTTCCTCATTCCTCAGAGTCTCTCCATGCTGGCCTTGCCCTTCTCACACTACACAGAGCCAGTGAGCCTGCCTCAACAGAAATTACTCTTCCCTTTACCCCACCTCCCTCTAGGATGGTTGCCTCACTAAATTATTTTGAAGTCTCATCTCTTCTGACTCTTCTTTCTTCCAAGTACTGTTCTCCACAACTACACTGAAGGGAACAGACTTCTGGTTTTCTTCATCAAAAGGAAATGTTTTTTTTGGCCACTACATAATTAAGACACAAAGACTTTCAGATTACTGTCTAGAAGACTTTGGGAAAGAGACAGTGGGCTTTTTTTTTTTTCTGTCTGCTTTTTCAAAGCTCCATTTCACATTACTTCACATAGTTCCTCAGGCTTGAGTGTCATAAAGATTTTTTCCCAACACAGGCCCAGGGACTATTCTGTTTTATCTTGAGTATAATCCTGGTATCTGCCACTGACTCTAGATTTGCGTGCAGAACAGGCCCTTGGTACTTCAGGAGTCTGCTAGCGCAATCTCTTTGTTTATACAACCTGCTGATCCCAACAAAAATCTTAGTCCTCAAAGAATGATGCATTTCAAAAGAGGAAGAGAAAAATTTATTTTTGCGGTTTACATTGTGGTTTTAATTATTATGTTGACACCTATGTTAAACCACCATATTTTTAACATGTGTAGTTTTTTTCATGTTTAACAAGTACTAGCTTTATGTTTCAAGGTTTCACATCCAGAGAATGGTATATGAACAACCACACAACTGAGGTGGAAAACTTACCTATGTGATTTTAAAGACAGAGAATTACTGTGTGAGCTTGATTCAAGAACTATGTTTTTTATCAACATTCTAAGTGCATTTCCTTCTTTTTTTTTTTACTCACTGGCATCTGTGTAAACTCAATATAAATATTTATTACAAGCCCAAGTGAGTGAAAAACTTCAGTTTAAGACTATGAATGGATATAGATGATTTCACAAGCTACAGGTTTGTGAAGAGTCAGCCACAAAGCATTTATCTTGCAGAAAACATCGCTGCATCTCCCAGCAGTCAAGAATACCAGGATGTGGAGTAATCTGCAAGCAGGCTTTGAAAGACTGCATAGGATGACTAATAAATGCTCCATCACATTTAAATATTCTGTGTTTTCCCTGACCAATATCCACTTTCTCATATTCTGGATGTTGCTTTACTCTTGGGTCTCTGATGCCCTAATCCCCAAGCTAGTGTCACTCATGGCACAGTCTGTAGTGTCACAAGGTCAGCTGAGACATGGGTCTCTAACACGATTAAGACTCATCAGAATGGTTTTAGCCCTTTCCTTTTCTGAGAGAGGAACAGAATTATTCAAGATTTGCAACAACAACTTCAAGCATTTACTAAGTATTACTTTCCTCCCCCTCTGCCTGGCATTTCTCCGAGGAACCTACTAGACTGTTTAACAAATTTGTGTAAATTCTTTAATGAAAACAGAAAGCAAAAATAGAAAAAAGCAGTTGATGCTTTTTTGAAAATAACTTGGCTTCAACATCATGTGGGTTTGCATTTTTTAATGAAGTAAAGTCAAGTATTTAACAGCTTTGGTGATTCGGCAGTTAGTCTGTGAGTAATCAAGATGGGAGGTGAGAAATAAAACATATGTCCTTTTCACAAGAGTTCTTCCACCCTATTCTCCTCCATCTTGATGCAACAGCTTTTACACCTCAAGTGAGCAAATTAAAAAGCCTTTTAATTTTGGATATACTATAGCTTTTCAAAACCATGTGTTTGAAATGGTTGGAAAACCCAAGCTCATTGTGGTTTTACAAACGCTCATGTAAGCATCTTGTAGGAGCACTTCTATAAAGCTTCACATGAAGATAGGAACACTTCTATAAAGCTTCACGTGGAGAAACACTGGACCTTTTACTTTACATAGAAACTTCAGGTCCCATGTTGGAGGTTGTCAACTGGATGCCATAGAAATCTAGGAAAGGCTTTTCACACACTTCCATAGGGAAATCACCTCCATATCCTATCTACCTTGACACCCAAATCCCAGATACCGCAGCTTAAGTGACAGCTGGATTTTGAATCCCATGGCTCTATGCCTCTTGACAGATTCATTGTGACACTGCCCAGACTGCCTGCAAACTGGCAGACAGCTCTGTTTGCCAAATGTCAACATTGTTTAATTGGCATTTCAGCCCACTACTCATTTTTAATGGCCATGACAAAGATTCAGCCAGCAGAGTGCTGAAGCAGTGGCAGTGTGTTTAGGCTGCTCTGGCTGCAGCCCCCCTTAGACAGCTGTGGGGTGGCAACAGCAGCTGGGGTGTGAAGACAGACTCTTGAAAGGTGCTGAACAACTTGCTGGAAAATGCAGGAATTGGGGAGAAGAAAGGAGGCAGCAGAAGAATGACAAATGCAGGGGTAGATGCTGGTAGTTAAAGTAACATCATGTTATTGAAGTGGCTAAATAACTTAAGAGCTCCCAACATATTTTACAGGGAAAGAAACTGTCCCATTGGAAGAACAGGCTTGTCAATATCAAGAAGATAGTTGATATGCATATACTGATCTGTAAAAAGTTTTACAATGTAATATATTCAGAAATATCAAGCCTTTGAATGAGGAACTTTTTGGAAAGTACAAGAAGGAGGCCATATGCCAGAGCAGCTGAGAGATGGCAGTTCATATATTAAGGTGGCTGTCTATTCATTCATAATTATTGCCTACATCTCAAGAAATAGATCTGTTTCTCTTTTTCATATCTATCTCCCTGTCCTGTCAGAGCAGTGGTAGATTACTTTTTCTCACTGTACTAAACTGTGTTTTTTCCAAATAAATTATTACACCTCTCTTGACTTGCAGCAATAGCATGGAAGAATGGATAAACGATCCACGTGGTTCAGCCATCAAACTAAATCTTCATCAGACACTGTTTCAGTGGCTGCACCCCTTTATCTTAAACATGTCAGCCCTGATTTCCTGTAAGAGCATCTTTCTGCATTATTTCATATTGCTTTAAATGGCAGTATATATGTAAATGGAAAATCACTGTACAAAATACTGCCGGGATGACAAGAGGTGTGGTGGAAAGTAGACTGAGTCAAGGTGCTTGAAGCTTTCCTGAAATTAGCATCCTATATGATTTTTTTAAAATCTCCAAAATAAAGTGTATGGAAAAAAAAAATAATAAGAGGGGAATCACCAGATAAATATATGATTGAATGTTTGTAATTAAGCTACATTAATACAGAAAGTAAGTATGAGATGTGATTACATGTATAACCACGTCTTTTTAAGGGAAAAAAAAAAAAAAGACATTACAGGAAAACTACAAAGTTTTAAATTTGAAATTATAATTGTCACGTTCATGTTTTCTTTCATCTAGTATTTCTTTAATGTTAACGTCATTGTCACTTAGTGGAGTTAGAATATTTTATATTGAACCCCTTCTCCTGGTGAGCCCACTTTCCAAAGTATGGACTTTATTAATGATGGAGGACTGTTTTAAAGCTTAACATCATGAACACTTTTAATGGGCTATTGTAAAAGGATTTTCCAATTTTAGTGAGAATTATGATATTATCCATCATTCTAACAACACATTAGGCATAAAAGAAAGCTTTCCTACTCTCAATAGCATTTTCCATAATACTCCCTTCTAACTGCATGCAGGTGCGTGTTTTCAGCCACTCTCCACAGTACCTTAACAGTCGTTACAAATCCCACTTATCTAAACCAGTGATTAAAAACCTTTAAGGGGAAGCTGTTTAATTAAAAGTAAAGTAGACATTTATTGTGTGTTTAGTGTGCCAATTTTGCTATGACCTAAGAACTATTCCCTAATTAAATTAGTAATTCTTTCCTGTATTACAACTACAATATGATAAAGTAAAAGAAACGCAACAGCTAGTTCAAAACTCCTATGCATATTTCTAAAGTATTAGCTGGGGTAAGTTTTAAAAAATGAGGTTGTATTTTGCCTTGCAGGGGCAGGATAGGGATATTCCTGTCTGTAGGGATATATTAATATTTTTCCTATCAACTTTAACAAAACCAGAATGACACCTGTGGAACGCATGGTCGTGATTCATTTACTTACATTGAGTTAAATCTGTTATAATTTCTTTGATTTCAGTGGAATCCATCCAGACTGACAAAGTCATTCCATATGTAATATTTTCTACAGATTAGAAACATACCTTTTTGTCACATTTCATTCAGCATTATCCATATGTATGTACATGTTCAGAGAACCTGATTCTAGTCACTCTCACGCTAATGTAAATCAGAAGTAATTCCACTGCCACATTTACACCAGGCACAGTGTAAAATCAAACTGCTTAAATGTATGCTCTCACTCACTCACTAGGCAATACACATACTTTTGTTTGTGTATAATGCACGCAGATATTAACGTTAAAATATAGTGAGCCTTAAGATTGAAATGTTGCCTCTGTATTCCTCAAAAACCAGGGATGCTCTCCCAGAAATGGCATGATGGATTAGTCACCTAAACCTCACCACAAAACATGAGTATGACTGCAGAAGCTTTATGAGGCACAGGACAACTGACAGTCACACAAGAACACAGCTCTGCTGTTCCGTTTTTTATCATTATTACTTTAACACTGACATCTGACCTCTTTAGCTGCTTGTGTGTATTGAAGTATTCCTGGCTCACACCTGGTGTTAGTAATAAAGCACAGCATGCATAAATAACGAAGATATGTTTGTGAAACTTCACTAAGTGGCAACTGCCTGTGACAGAGATCCTGCTACTAGCACTTACCGCTGTAAAGGTTTGTTAATGGACGCTGCTCAGCAGATGACAAAATGACCCAATTAAAGTTTATTCCAAATGACATCAGGGTCATAAAAGGAAACAAAAGAGGAGAAAATGGTTCTGGTAGTTTGAAAATATATTGCAATATATATTATTAAATCTGCACTTTTTGCTGTCACAGGAGGGCTTCATATTCATTTAAAATCGTATCTGTATAAATTCAAGTTGATGAATGGGGTGATTTTGTTAGACTGAAAAAATGATGGTTTGGGTTACACTGCTGGGCATGTTTTCTACGAAAAGATCTACTAAGAAAGTATTTTGAGATTGGTATAAGAGAGACCATTATCCTGTCAGATACTGCATCAGAGACATTCCAGGTGAGCAAAGACTTTCAAATTCAAGTAGTCAGTGCATTTGTAGGGGGGAAAAAAACACTCATATACACAATAAAATTCTTCTAGTGCAGGGCTTGTCTTACTCTGATTTGTTCTGAAATTTCTAGATCAGGGCTGAAACTGTGCATGCCTTGATGACTACACATATGGCCAAATTTATAAAAAAAGTTATTTGCTCCTAAATGCCCCTTTGATATGAAAGGAGGAAATATATGCAAATGAAAGAAGACTGAGGTGCTCCAACAAGTAATCAGCGAGTAATAAAGTGTCTGTGATTTTGAGGCACATGCAGTTAATTTTCCATCGGTTCCAGTCATAACTCCTTGTAAAGAAGGAAGAAAAACTATCCCACTGAATTTCTTTTGCCCTCAGACTCTGTGTGATTTTTTTCAGGCAAAGAGTAGAAATAAGGAGAATGTGTGGTCCGACCGCAAGTACCACTTGTGTGTTTCTGTGGAGGTGAAATGAAAATAGATCAGCTCACTTCTGTCTGGGAGACTGTAAGTCCAGCCTGGAAGCCCTAGAAACACTCTTCAGACAGTGCAAAACTAGACAAGTTAGGGTCATTTTTAATTTAGGCCATTATTTTTAAGTCTAGCAAGCCAAGGAGACAAAGGCCACAAAGAAGCATGACTGAGTACATCAGTTTCAGCTGACGGAATAAGCTGCAAAGCCCTACCGCTCAGAGAAAGGGTGGTAGAAATTGGTTCCAATTAAGTTTCCCTATGAGATTTTTCCCATGTTATATTTGAGGAGAGGGACAGGTTGCTTGCAGTCCCATTAACATGTTTTAATAAGTAACTGCTGCCCCATCTCAGACAGACTGCTCCTCTCCCCCACTCTGATTTGACTTGTAAGGAGTTTCATTTTTTAGGAAAGTTGATTTTCAGGAGGTTGGGTTGTTTCTTTTTTGTTATTTCTTTTTTTGTTGTTGTTGCTGCATTGTTTTGTTGTTGTTGTTTTACCTTCCACTGCTACATACTTGCAGCAAGTATTCAATGAGGTGATATTTTGCAGTCAAGGAGCAACAACCTGATTTTGCTCACATGCACACTTCACCAGCAAGAAAACATATTGCTGCATGTTAGCGGTCAGCAACTGCCTAAGCGAAGAACCTTCAAATTTGTAGGGACTGCCTCTTGAAGCAACACTAAAACACATCTTGTCTATCAACTTTTCAGATGTAGCTTTAACCTACAATTTCCATCTTCTCTGGAGAAAAAGTGTGCTCAGGGAAGAGGGTAGGGATAATATTTTGTTATGTTTTTTTTTTTTTTTTTTGACATATTAGCCCATCTTCCAAAAGTCTTGGTTTGAAACATCCTGGGCCATGGGTTTTGTGTTTAATAGCCCTTGATGGATACTTTTGGTGTAAATATGCCTGGGTTTTGAACCCATGCAAATTTTCAGTACTCATTTTATGTCAGCACTAAAAATAAAGGAAAATGAACACCAGGCCTCCACATTTTAATATACAAACACAATTTTCACACAATGGTCAGATTCTTTCTATGTAAACAGTAATATTAATTGGAATACAGCACAAGATTGTGTTTGGGTAGAAATACTGAAAAAGCAAGTAGAGCCATACTGGTGTTAATACAAAGCCATTGTAGCTTTTCAATACAAAACTGGGCTTTGACCCTGTTTGGCTAAATGAGCTCAAGACAGAAACTGAGCAGTAATATTTGGGCCAGCTATCTGCTTTTCTTAGTAGAGGAAATTATTTCCCTTCTACCCCAGCTCTTTTTCAATACTTCTTGGCATCTATTACTTTTACTTGTGAAGGAAGATCTTTCTCACATTCCAGGAATGAGTGTGTGCCCTTGTAAAATCAACAAGATTAAGAAGTTTGCCTTAAGGTAGTGATTCCTGCCTTAGCCAAATATTGTGCAGAGTTATTTATCAACATTTCTTGTCAACTATTGAAAAGAAGATGAAAGTGCATTTCCTGAACAATAATCTTTTCCAAACTGGGGGGAGATGGTTTGCCATTTACATTTCTGTGATATTTCAAGCAGATATTTTTTTCTTTCTGCCTTTTATTTGTCAACAGAAAAAGGAAGCCCATTACTGCAGAAATCGATGCTTTGTAATCCCGCCACCCTCAATGTGATCTTGTGAGATCTGCAAAGGCTGGGTCAGCACTTGGGAAGGAAATGTCCAAGAGTGGCCAAACATCCATAGTACAGAAGTGCTGCTACTGCTGTGAGACTTGTCCCACAGCACTCCATGAAAATGCTAACATACTGAAAGCAGAACATATGGTCAAATCCTCGCCCAAAATAGGCCCTCAGTAAGCAGTCATCTTTCCTTAAACCCACTGTGACAGCGTTGAGCCAGTGTGATTAGACAGTCAGGATGCTGATGTAGTACAGTAGCAGAAACCTTTTGTAAGAAAAGCAAAATAATAGCCCTAGTAGCTTGCCCTCTTTTCAGAAATACAGCAGTATTTATCCAGTGTGTAAGAGATCTTACCCTCAGCCTTCTGACAGAATTTCTATTGTAACTTATTATATTCTTATCTACAAACCTCCCATGCTTCAGCCAGCTGGAGTGGAACTTTTCCAACTGAATGTTTTTTCAATGGAAAACTGCTGTTTGATTGAAAACAAACCTCTCCTACAAAAGTGTCAACTTCAACAAAATCTAAAAAACAATTACAACTCCTTCAGTAAGGTTAAAATACCCTGCATTAACCTTTTCAGAACAGTGACTCCATTTTTCATTTTGAAATTGCTCCTTCAGATTGTGTTATATTTTAAATTGAGATTAAAGACTGGGACTTAAAATGAAATTGTTTTGAAAATGTCACTTAAAGTGTTTTGATTTTATCCTGTTTCAGAACCAAAATAAATGTTGAAATCCTGAAATCTCCCGTGAAAGAGAAATTTTTTCTCCTTTGCACCTTTGTTCATGCTATGGCATGTTGTTACTGTCCCTGTTAAGGAAAATGCTGCATATTCTCCACATAGAACTTGTATTTCAGTCATGATACTGTAGCTGGGTCCTATAAAGAACCCCATTTTTCTGTCTCCCAATTTCATAAAGTCGTATGCTGACCTGTATTAAAATGTAGAAGAGCACTGATCACTTGCTTTTACCAGTGAATTGCTGTTAACTTTTTAAAGTTTCATGTATCACAGCCTTAACAGTATGTTCCTGAAATGTAGCTGCATATTTCTGATCTATATAAACTCAAGGAAAAGAGAAAGAAGTCAACACACAAAGATTCTGAAAAGAAAAACCTTTGAAACTTCCAAAGTTGGCTGTCCTCTGTAGAGAACATTCCTTTCCTCTGTTCAAACCAAAATTCTCATATGGCCTCTGTTGCTGGAGTGAGTACCAAATAAAGCATGAGAAAGAGAGATTTGAGAAGTCTCCAAAATTCAAGGATTTGCAAGTTATTGAGAATACCTGGGATTACACATGAAAGCAAATTCAGAGAGCACAGAGTTAAATAAACTGCTAATTTAATGGGGTAGTGGTGACACTGCTGAACATCCTTATCTGGCTTTTGGATGGTTCACTTCCAGATGGTCCTTTAGGGCAGAGAAAAACAGAACTTTTTAATGTCAAGAGTGGTCTTTTGGTGGCAGACTGAAATTCAGGAGTTGCAGCTTCTAGTATTGTCTTAATACAAGGAAGGGCTCTGCATCCTCAGAGCCTCTGAAAGCATGTCCTACAAACTGCACACACCAACTTTTGCTGGAAAACCTGGTCTTAACATCTGTGCTTCAACATCATCTGAAGTGAAATAGGAAGAATAATGCTAATATATTTCATAGAAGTGTCTTTAATTTCAGTTCAGAAAGTTGTTAGAGAATGTATGCAGATGCATTGTCACTCATGGATTCTTGCCAGCTGAAGACCTTTCCTTGAATACTGATTTAGAATTATGTATTCTACTTTAAACAGGCCAGTAGGTCAGCCTGCTTCTAACAGTTTTATGCTTGAATACTAGATAATGAGACTTAGGAGCATCACGGTGTCTGTGGGATTGTTATGATCCATCAAAATTAGTATTGGTAAAGCTGTGGTACGTAGATATAGGAGATGGCGTTAGAGAACACCTGCAGAAGACAGAGGTAGAAATCCCAAGTCCTAATTCTGACTCATAACTGTCTTGTCTGTTTAAATTCATGCCTCTTAGTGCTTTTTGAAACTTTTATGCATCTTGCTACTGCATAAAACACCTCACCCAGAAATGCATATGCTTTCGTCATCCAATATAGGCAAGCAGTTTTCTAGATGTTTAAAATGAATGAAAGCTATGACATCTACCCCTGAATGCAAAGCAAGTAGTATCGTAGCTCCTTGTAACAGGGGTACAAGAACTGAGGTTACCAATACTAGTAAAATACGCCCTAGCTGCACCAAGCATTGACAGAAAACACCAATTGATCAAAGCAAAAATATTTTTGTGAGAAAAAAAAGTAATCTCTGGTTTGGTACATTCTACTTAAATCACAGGCATGGTTCTGATGGAGAGTTAGCTGCTGGGAAGGATACCCTTAGAAATAGCATCTGAGGCTTTCAACAGCAAAGAAAGATGGTATTTCTAGGCACACCAGGCAGCCTGGGTTCCCATATTGCTTGACTGCCAAATAGACAGGTCTGGAGTCTTCTAAATTCTTTGTCTTACTATCCTTCCATTAAAAATTGAGGTCTTTAATTAATACCTTGCAGGGGAATTCTGAAATTTGCTGATTTTTCACTTGGTTGGTTTGATGCTGTCAGCTGAGTCTTGCTTAAACACAAGAGAAATATGTAAAGCTGGACTAAGTGAATATTTTTTTGCAGAAAGCAGAAGCATATCCCATGTCCCACTTGAGGAAATCACTTTTACTAACAACTCGAATGGATTTATGAATCCTTTCTTGAAAAGAACCCCAAGAACTTATTATGACTCATGGTTATCTTATAACAAAATTTAGTCAGGTAGTCTACCTGGAAACTCTGGTATCAGCACTTCAGCCCAAATGCAAACATTCTAGGAGGCTTTGCTAGATTCTTTTAGCTTATATGCCTAGCAGTGTGCAGTCCAAAATTAGTGCAGTTAACCATGAAATGAATTCATATTAAATGGTTGCTTTAATACCAAATGAAAAAGTAATTCCTCCTGCTCCTCCTTCCTCCCATTCCACTTCCTTTCGCATGTTTGAAGTTTCACTCTGGTTAAATAATCTTGGTTATATATGGGCGGGAAACAGTTCTTTCATATGATTTGCTCTTCATGTGTAAATGTCTAATTGTTAATCAAAAATGCACTTGGATAGTAAGAAAGATTTCTTTATTCAGTTGCAATTATAAAGTAGCAAATTTCCAGAGGAGCAAAAAATATGCAATTCATGACAAAATATTGATTGCATAATAATGTAATGTCAACAGTGCAGAATTATTATGTTTGCAGGTGGGAGCTTTACATATGTTATACAGCAGATGTTTTATGTTGAAATGGAAATACAGATGGAGTGGCATGTATTTCTGGAAAACAAAACTTTGTCCGTATACTAATGCCCATCTTCTACATCGTGATAAAGCATTATGATTTCTCTCCTAAACAGACTAATGAAAAAGGAAAAATACAGTGTTTAATATTAAATCTGATATGGAGAACATTTAAGGTCATGAAAGGCAATACTAGTTGTACTGAAATCTTTTAATCTTATTCACAGATTATTCCATCAGTAGCTCCCTGGAGCTGCAAAAGGATTTTATTCTCATATCTTTATTATTTAATTGAATGTTGAAAGTGCAACATATTGTAAATTGCTCTTAATTTAAAAAGTACTTTCTTATCTCAACATCATAGCATTTCGAGATCTACAGGAGTACTGACTCAGAAATATACCTGGGCAAATTCAATAGTGGCATATGAAGTGGATGGATATAATTAGGTAAGGGAATGACTATAGGGGGTGAAGTACATAATCATACTTAATTGTGATTCAACAGATGTTCCAAATGACTGTAGCTTACACCAATCTGATGTAAGAGACAAAACTGATTTCTATAATATATCAGGATACAATTCCCATTGAAATCAGTGGGTCCAAATAATTAGGGGTGTACTGAATTCTGTATGCAGGAATATATTTGGCCCTGTGCATGCTGTGGCAAATTAGAGGGATAGTGGTATATTTCCCCTGGTCACAATCATTGTTCTTTGTAAAACTTTCTGTTTCCTTTCCTTGGGGATGCTTAAGATTTTGCTGTTCTTCATATATATGAAATGTCTGAACTTCTTAATCTCCAACATTTCTTTAAGGACTAATTTTTCACAGTAGGAAACTGAATCCAAGACAGCTTTCACAACAGCCTCAGTAGCCAACCCAAGAACAGGTTTCCTGGCTGGATTAACACACAACCAGAGCTGAACACACAGTTTATGTAGAGCAGTTCAGAGCTTGTCTTCACTGCACAGTCAGCCCATGTTGGAGGTCCTCTTAACTCGGTGTGAACTGAATGTTTTCTCAGTAAAACTATATCAATAAAGTCTTTTTTTTCCTCCCTTCTTTTCTTACTTCCCTTCACCTGGAGGTATGACCCAAGAGTGTCTCTCCCCTCAATTACAGGTAAAGTGACAAGGAGCAGCTGTCATCATGTGCATACCCATTGCAAAGCTGGAAAATCCTACCACAAAAACAAACAGAACCTGGTTTCTAATCCACTCCCCTATACAGGCTAGCCAGTCTGTGTGAAAAAGCTTTCAATATGAGTTTAGAAGTACTTTGGATAGATGTGACCAAGGCCATATTAGATGGGGCTTTGGGGAGTCTGATCTAGTGGAAGGTATCCCTGCCCATGTCAGGGCCATTGGATCTTTAAACCACCTTCCAATCCAAACAATTCTATGATTCTATGACGCTAGAGGGTATAGGACAAACTGACAATCAGTGATAGCAGAACTTCACTGGTGAGGCTAAGAATAGGCAGACTACATACTTCAGTGACCAGCCATTGGAGAAGTCCTCCAAGTAGTTGTTTCAGCCATCCAACACCAAGCTTTACAGCAGACCCAATTTCCTGGGCTGGTCTGCTCTAGGCAGAAGATGACAGTTGGGAAACCACATTATGCATGTCCGTTGTTGCTGCATTAACTGGAAGACAGGCAAAGCTGAAGGAGTCTTTGACCTCTCCCTGAAACCAATGTCATTGCATCCGCACAAGAACCTAGTTGCAGTGTACTCGCACTGCCTACTTCCATAGGTTTCTTTTAGGACAATGATTCATTTATCTCTTGGCCACTGCAAAGCTATCTCTGGTAGGTATTTATACAGCAACAATTGCAAGCCACTTGTGCATAGGTATTTATAGAGCACCAATCACATGCCGTTGTGCTTAATGACTGATATTAACATCATGTGTCAAATACAAAATCTTTCTCTGAAAACAGCAGGGTCAAAACAACTCAGCTAACGAAACAGGCAACATAGAACACGTATGTGGCACCAACTCACTTATCCTGTTTTTGACCATTAAAAAAATTATATGGATCACAAGTACATGAAAATAACACAACAATTCTACTTAACTTGCATGCATGTTAACATCTCACTGGGAGGCTTACAACAGGTTTGTTCTGTTTTTTGCCTCTAAAGCAAACCCTTTGCATAAATCAGCTCTTTGCTGATAAACTAAGAAGACTGTGCTGGTGCTCAGTGCAGGGGAGAATGAAGCACCTGAGCTCTTCCTTTCCTGACAGGAATGCTTGGCTTCACAGCATGCTACTGTCCATGTTCGGGTAATATCCAACTTGCAGCATGAATTAGCATACCTTACCTGCAAGGCAGGATAGCGTTAGCCCCATTCTGTGCTCTGTAAAAGTGAAGCTCCATGACCAGCCTTGTGGTACAATTAAGTGACTAGCCTCATACTGCAGGCAGAAAGACTTGCAGGACAGCACTATAATCACAGAAATCTATTCTTCCTCTATGCAGTTTCCCCTTCCCTCTTCTATTCTACCTAACAAATAAAAAGAAGGTCATTTTGAAGACAGTAATTTGTACTGTTTTACCAAGATGATATATTAAGTGAAGATATTGTTGATATTATGCTATTATGGAAGCACAGACAGGGAAGCAGACAAGAGGAAGCACCACAGATATAAATATACAGTCCCTACTTTCCCAGAGAACAGAAAGATATCGAAATTGTCACGTTGGCACAGGGCAGTTGCCTGGCTTTTTTGTTATAGGTCATGGCAATAGCCTGTATCACATGCTTTATAGGAAATGTCAGAAAGAGCACTGAGGTTGACTGTAAAATTACCTGCCCAACATGGAACCCTTTTTCTTACCATAAGCAATTAATAGTTCATCTACAACCTTCAGGTTTGCCTCCCTAGAGTTTGTGCACATCTTTGTAAAGCAAACCCTAGCTTCCTCTAGCCTAACTCAAACATGATACATGGAAATATTTATAAATTTGTCACAAATTTATGAATAGATCAAATTCAGAGTTTTCATGACTAAGAAGATTCTCGGTGTCTCTGAGAGTCAGATTCTGCATTTGAACCTTGTGCTTCTGACATGTGTACTCATTTTCTTTGGGAGTACACAAAAAAATAAGTATGTTTGAGCCAGAAGTCTCCCACTGCGGGGAAAGGTGGCTCACTTTCACCTGTAGATACTCCTCTGCACCTGACAGAAAAAAACAGCCTAGCTGTCATGGATAACATCATGGATAGATGTTGCAACCAGCTGGTTAGATCCTTAAGATAACCATTTTTGCAAAGAGGTATGCATGGATGGAAGTTACTTTGAAATCAAGGCAGACCAATAGTTTTCAGATCTGTATGGACGTACCAGCACAGCTTTGTTTACAACTATTAATTAAACATGTACGTATATGTATGCACATACAGCAAAACAGGGTGCATTCAGAAAAGAGATTCCAAGCTGGGAAAAAAAACTCTTCCTTCATTCTCACAAAGGGGAGTGAGTATATATTCTGCAACATCGTTCCTGTCAGCAGACAGGATCAGGCAGGGTGACTGACTGATCAATTAATTTTGATTACAGTAATGGCAGTGATTTTGCTATAATGGTGAAAATCACCACCTGGGAGTACTACTGCACTCTTTAAGAAAATATGCACAACCCAGAGTTGATACCTTATAAATTTTATCTGAGTCCCTCCCCCTGTCACCACTACCACCAATTTTTACCTTTCATTAGTGGACCTTGGACATGCCATTACTAAAATTAAACAAACAAACAAACGAACAATGACAACAAAACACACAGAAATTCTGTCCTGACACTTTGTTTTCCATTTTTAGACCACCATAAATGTTTAGTGAATCATTTTACATATATATTTTACCTATATAAGGCACTCTTTTAGTTTGAACAGCTCATGATGTGGCTGTATAATAGCATATATTTTCAAGTATGTACATTTCATTCTTTTGCTAATGTCACCTAATGGCACTTTCATGCAAGGTAAACCACAATGGCAATGGTAATGTTGACTGTCTGTTGTTTTTTGTTGTTGTTGTTGTTGTTAGTTTGATTGTTTTGGGGGGGTCATTTGGTTGTTCATCTTTCATTTTAATAATGGCATGTCCAAAGAAACAATGCCCTGTTGGATATTAGCCTCTGTGTCATTTTTGCTTAGAAATATTTTGAACAATCTAATATGTCATTCTACACTCAAAGAAAAAAAAAAAATTACTAAGATTCACAGGTTTGGCATTCCAAGATACTCCAGAATCTTGTTCTATTATAAAGTTTTTTTTAAGAATCCTATCTTATGGATAGTCACTCTTTGTGTAAAACAAAGGCTGCAGATTTTCATTTGTTAACTTCCACAAACTGAGTGCTAACATTTCCAGAACACTTCTTTTCTCTGTACAGTCACACATTTGCCTCTTCTCTCTCTGTCCATGTAATCTCTCTTCCCATCATCTCTTTTTTGAGATCTTCCCATCATCTCTTTTTTTTCTTGTTGAAAGACCAACATACTTATTTTGGGAATTGATGGTCTTTCTCAGTGTGGACTTTGGAATTTACATGTTTCCATGCTCCCTTACCTAACATTTCATTCTTTCCCACGTTCCTGTTATATATATGGGTGCAGTCAAATCTGATTAGCCAAAATCATTTATGGAAATGTATGCTGCTTATTTTTCACAAAGATTGTATTTTAGCTATCCTTATTACAGAGCATAGTACATAGGCTATCATTTAAAATTCGCAAATACACAGATAGAAAATACAAAACAGAAAACTCCGCCAACTATAGTAGTAAAGGTGGTATCTCTACCACAGACTGCATAAATGTTACATACAATCATGAAATCACATACCGGATTTGTAAAATATATAAGCATTTTCAAAAACACTTGCATTTGAATATATCAGATATTCTTTCTAGAAGGAAGATAGAGTGACACAGAGAGAAGCTGTTTCCTAATCAGGTGCTGTCTGTACCCAAAGAGGGTAATCTAATTTGCAAGTAGGTGACCTATATGTCTGGGCATACATGATTATTTATTCAACGAATCAAATTATATTGTGTCATTCGATGATAGGATGTACACACTGATGACATGATGTTATTTTTGTCACCAGATAAGGAGAATTGATTCTAATCTATACTACTTTTGTTAGTCATCAACACTTACACCTAGACCTGCCAAGGGAAGCATGAATGCATTTTGAGAAATTCAATAGCACACCTATCATTAGGTCATAGTAAAGATATTCATTGTTGAACAAAAAAACAACAACCATCATAATTTGATCAACTTTTTTACACACCAGTACTTTAAGAGTGAAAGCACCCTTCTGTACCTCTCCCACCAGTTAGCCTGCCGTAATTGCACATTTTCATTTCTTCATTTATTTTTTCCTTCTGTCATCATCTGCTTTTAGGAAGGGACCACTGTGTGTTAGACTGCATCTGCTGAGAAACCTTGCTTAGTTATTCCCAAAAGCACTGAAATCTTAGGAATACCTTCTGGTCCCCTGTGTACACTTGCAATGCCTGTTTTATAATTAATTTCAAGTCATGTGTCATATCCCAGACAAAAAGCTGTCCTTTTTTTTTTGGTTGGTTTGTTTGTTTGACTGATTGACTGATAGCATCCTCTAACAATATCTACTGCAAAGGTCAGTGAACAATTCTTTGAAGATGTCTGCTAGGGAGGGGGGGCGTCTCGTCAGGAGGTGCATATATCTGTGTGACCAGGAGGAGCAGTGACTAGGGCCTCAAAAGATATTGTTATTTACAACATATCCCCCCCCCCCGCTCCTTTCATTTTTTTGGATGACCCTGTAATATTTCGGTGTGGAGGAGTGAGGAGGGAGGGTGTTGAGGACGTAGCGGGAAAAGAGGAAAGATTTTAATGTTTGTAATTACGAGCCGCTCACAGAGAGAGAGAAGCCTCCCCTGTGACAAGGGATGGGAGTGCGATGACAGTAATTGCTGTCGTCGTTGCTTCCCCCGGCTGGGGGGCTCTGGCCCCCGTGCCTCGGGAGGGGAAAGTGTCCAGGGACTGGCAGGCTCCTGACCGCGACTCCCAGCTTTGAACCCTCGGGGTCCCACCGCCGCCACCCCCGGGACCCCTCCCGTGCTGGGACGGGCTCCGAGGCCCCGCTCCTTCCGGGCACCCCCGCACACCACAGCGGAGCGGGCCCGGACCGGGAAGGGGCCGCGCTCGGTGCCCGGGACGGGAGCCCCCCGCTCCTCGGCGGCGGCTCCCGGCACGGCCCGGGCCAGCCCAGCGGAGCGGCTCCGTCCCCCATTGCGGCCGCCGCTCGCCCGGGCGCTGCCCGCTCCCCATTTTCCCGCAAATGGTGCCCCAGGTTTGCGACCGCCTTTTCCCCTGGCAGCCCCGCTTTGGGCATTGGACAGACCGAGCACAACTTGGGCTGCGGCGGCCGCATCTTTTTTCTCCTCCGCACTCCCCCGCCTCCCGCCCCCCCCCGCCACCCCCATCCCCGCCGCCTCCCCTTCTCTTCTGGAAAGCGCAAACTTGCGTTGAAATGAGACCTCGGCTCGAATCCGAGTGGAACTAGCCCATTAAATACGATCAACGTACCGTCTGCGCGGAATGAAACCTTTCCCAGTCCTGATTGCTCCAAAGGGGAATCGCGTCCTACCTCCCACCTTCCCAATCTTCATTCTCCCAGTGTACACACGCTTGTAATTACTGATGATTGTGCTAATGCTACCCCGAGCAAAAGCATGCAGGTATTATGGAGAGGGAAGACGAAGGAAATACCTTTAATTTTAGGCAATATACACGCGGATTATGCTCTTTCTTTTCTACATCACTCGGTAGATATTGCACGTTAAGCAGCAAATCAAACATTAGCGACTCTTTTCCTAATCTTTTTTTTTTTTTTTTTTGCTTTATGGATCACCAGGTGATCTGGAAATAAATGAGAGATTGCTTTGCAGACCAGCGAGAGGAGAGAAAGTGGGAAGACGACTTGTTAGTACTGATTCTAACCAAGGAAAATGCCGCCTGATATCACTCCTGCCGTGATTGCTCCTTACATAACTCCCTGTATTCACTGCAGACCGCTTTGCTCAGGGGGGAAAAACGCGTATAATACAACATCGGCCTTCTGAGCGTTTCCTTCCCCTACTTCAGGAGAGCAGGGCTTCGAGGCGTGAACTTCTGTGGTCATCATTTGGTTCTTGTAAAGGAGGCTGAACAGTCTTTTTCTTAACCTCTTTTTTTATTATTATTATTTGTTCAGATGACATTCTCTGTTCCGATCGCCCCCGCCCTGCCGGATGGCGAGCGCGCAAACACACACACACTCTCTCTCTCTCACACCCCTTTTCTTTTCATCATCAGCAAATAAAGATTAGGTGGGCAGATTATAGAAAGCGTTTTCAGTCCTGTGCTGATCTTTATTCCAGAGCTTTTGTGATGATATTGATGATGATGATGGTCAAGTGGACAGTTTGATTTTTGTGTTTGGAGCTAGTTATAAAGAATCAATATTATATCAAGGGGTAACTTTCGTGATAAAGGACTTTAACCACTACGGCTATTCATCATAAGTCTGTAGCAAGCAGATAGGTCAAAAGAAATTATATTGCACTAAAGAGTGTGTCTTCTTATCTCTCCTATACCAGGGGAATAAGGGACAAGCCGATCGATACAGTAGCTGCTGTATACTTCTTGCAATTATCAATAGCTGATTTCGTCTTTTGAGGCCTGCATCTATTAATACAAACTAATAATAATCTTCTGAGCATCTCTGCAGCCAAGGGGGTGAAAGTTTTTATACTGGACGGCACGATTTTTATATCTGGAATTACTGAATGATGTTATATTTTTTATGTGTCACTGTGTCTATGCATATATATATATACACATTTTAATATTCATCTCACTAGTAATTTTTGGAAGTATATATATTTTTGCACAGGAGCTAAAAATACTAATTTTATATGTAAACTGTGACTACTTGCACCTCCTTCAGTATACTCTGACAGACACGCATTACAATCCAAATACAGTATTTTAAAATATACACCACCTATATTTGTGTCCATCTATGTGTTTATGGCATGTATGCATGCTCTTAAATGCATGTTGCCTTGCTAATAGCCCCAGAACATATTACAGATATTCCACAGAGTATTTAAAATTGTTGCTTAAATTAATGTGTCATCTGTTAGGTTAAAGAAGGAAGTGGATGGTAATTAGAGTTTGCTAAGTGTGAGCATAAGCTTTTGTGTGTATGAATCGATGTTTATTTAGATCCAAGAGTGGTATGATATTAAATAAAAAGAAAAGTTACTTAAATGTTTAAGGCAAAACGTTTAAGCATGGCCGTGCTCTATACCGGTTCTATAAATCTCGTAGTGGAGCTAGTTACTTTCAAAAAAAAAAAAAAAGTAATAGAAAAGAAACATCTTTATAATTGACGTTTGACATGCTGTTTGGGTTAGGCTGTGGTAGACCAAGCACAGATTTCCCTCTGATGGAAACATTTATCATCGTGATTGCTGCAGAGTGGCAGGTGGTGTTATCAATTACCTCTTCTTACCAATAATAATATTAGTATGGTAATATCTTTGCTCATGTGAGAACGAATTAGCGATCAGTTGTTGCAGCTTTAAATAGACAAAATTGTGCTGAATTTAACCCCAGGGTCCTCAAACAAAAGTTATGGTGCAAAAAGGGGGTGGGAATATACTACTTCAGCTTTCCAGGAAGAGCACGAGACGACAGAAAATGAAGTCGAAATAATTGCACGCCCTTTCGAATAAAGTTGCTGAGCAAAATAATAGCAATAAAAGACAGTAGTCGGATTATAGGAAACGTCACATCCATCTTATCTGCACGTTGGTAATTTTGACGGGTTTAAGAACAACAACCTTTTATAAAGCGTAAGTGTAGACAGAACTACTTATACGGTCTTTGAAAAGTCGATCTTGCAGATAAGCTTTCTGAAGGTTTTTATTCGCCTTGAATGAGGATACAAATTAAAGCAAACCCGTAACCAGGTGTCCCATTAATGTAAAATAATAATAATAATAATAATAATTGATACACAATATTATTAAGCAGACAAAATAACAATGCGTCTTTTCTCAGGATGAAGGAAACATCGCAATAAGAAGAAGACAAGTGGCAAATTCGATTTAATTACGGAGAAAATAACTTCTGCATCCCTTCCCTGGCGGAGCATTTCAGCAGACCGACCAGTCCCAGAGAGCGGACGCGCGCAGGACGCGGGGACATTTGCGGATGCCGGTCCCGCACCGCCGCGTCCCGTCTGCCCTAGCCAGTGCGCAGAGATTTACGCGGCTAATCAGTTCCCCCCCACCCCGAAAAGGCCACGTTTTTTGTAGCCGACTTAATTTATTATTTTTCTCGCCCTCGAGCCAGGAAGATTAATTAAAAGGTTCGTGGAAAACTTTGCGGCGTAATGGGGAGACGCGGGGGGGGGGGGGGGGGAGGAGAGAGGGGCCGGAGGAAACGCGTATCACTTCATAACTTTCCACTCGCCTCCCGAGCCCTCGGCGCCCCCAGGGTTTTCCGCACGGGTCGGGTAGAAAAGTTTCCCCCTGGGATCTGCGCGGCTCCCACAGGAAGGTCCCCGCCGTACCCGCAGCACTCGGGGGGGGTGCCGGCACTTCCCGGCGGCGGCGGGGGGGCAGCGCCCAGCAGCTCACCCAGCGGCTGCTCCTCGCCCCGGGAGGAAAGAGGGAAGGGGAGCAGTGTAAGGGAGAAGGAGCCCGTAAAATGTATCACTTGTAACCCTAGAGTATGTTAATGCCAAGAGATACAAATCTGGTAATTATGCCTTCCTTGCCTGTCGTGTTCTCCATTGTTCATTAAACATTAAAGACGGGACTGTTTAATTTTCCACTTAAAGATTCTCTCACGTCCCGCAAAATCATATTAATTTTTCGATCGCTTTACTTTTTACAAAGGAAAAGTTTTGTTTTTGTTTTTATAAAAGAGCTTTTTTTTCCTTTTTCTTTTTTATTTTTTTAGATCGCGCTATAAGAAAGGCACCTTTAAAACGCTCTTCAAGAAATCTTATGCTACTGAGGGAACTACCAGGCAGTGAGCAATAGAAAACGCCCAACTTTAGGGAGAAAAAAATGTTGCTTGAGCAACAACAACTCCTCTCCGAAGAGGACTGGACGAAAATTGACCCATTTCTGGTTACTACCGCAATGGGTAAAAAATGCCTGGGCAAGGTTAAAGTTGCCTCTTTCATTCCAGGCAAATGTTTCAGTCGCAGGAGGTAGCTGAGATCCTTCACCTAATTCATATCGGGAGAAATGTATTTCTCTGCTGTTAAGGAGAAGCCCTAAGTCCAGCTCCCCAGTCGCGACTGCAGTGCGGGGGTTACTTTAGCGCACGCTCGCTTTCACCTGCACTCTGCCTGCGATATAACGTAACATATACATATACGCAAAACGTGTTATCAGTGTGTGCAGGGTGCAATAAATCCCTACTTCTGATGGAAAAAAAAATGCTCAATTAATGGTCTCGTCCCCTCCCACTTCATAGTAGAAAATTACATCAGATTTCAGCCATCGCGACCGTCTCCAGACAGTCCCCATTACGACCAAACTTTCAGCAAGGATGGATGCACGGAGAGAACATACGTTAGAATTTGTGGACAGCAAACAAGTTTTGTTTTGTTTTGTTTAAATTATAAGGCAGGCAATCATTGCAAGAGGTCTCGTGTAGACATCTTGCTGAACGAACGACAGAAAAGTATGCTCGTCTAAGAGCTAAGTTGAATTGACTTGCCGTTTCGGCGCTGTTTCTCTTAAGGGTCGTGCCTGTTTTTAACGAATGTCTGCACCGCAGAAATCGCTGAGAGCATGCATTTCAACAAACTATCCGAAGTGGCCTAAACTGTCGCCTCTAACTGTATTTGGTTTGCCTCTCGGCAGAAAAGCGGGACATAAGCCGAAAGCCCAGAGACGCGGTATCACAACGCGCAAGATAAAGCGAGCTATCACCAGGGAAAGTTTACACCGAGGAGCCTCCCGCAGAAGCCGGGGTTAGCGTGTTTTAAGGACTAGGGCTGGATTACACAGGCTGGAGTGGAGTCATTAGGAGGAAATCCCTTTCACTCATCCCCGCCTCGCTTCCCAGCCCTCCCCACCCCACCCCGCGCAAGGGACGGTGCGGGACAGCACCGAGCAGCGCGCAGGGACCCATCTGCCACCAACACTTAAAAAAAATAAAAAATAAAATGAAAAAAAAGAGGCGGAGGGGGCCGCTGGAGGAGAGCCCCCCCGGCAGTCGGCGGCGCGGAGCTGCGGAGTGTGTGGGGGGGGGGGCAGCGCGGTGGCGATCGGCGACAGTGGGGTACATCCTAGCGGTCGCTGCCTGCTATGGGAGCCCCGGAGGAGGCGGGCAGGGACGGCGACGGGAAGCGGCAACTTGTGGCGGCGGCCGGGCCGCCCCCTCCATCCCTCCCTCCCTCCATAGTTTCTTCCCTCCCTCCTCCCGGGGGGTGGACGGGACGGGACGGGACGGGACGGGGCGGGGGAGGCGGCCCGGCTCCCCGGCAACTTGTAAAGTGATAAAGGGGAGAGGGGCGGAGGGGGAAGGGAAGGCTCTGCCTCCCCCCCCCCTCGCCTCACTTTTACAAAGAAAAAAAAAAAAAAAAGTGGGGGCCTGGGAGAAAAGCTGCTGTTGGGAAAGTGCGTGCGGAGAGGGAGGCTCGGCGGCGGCGGGGAGCTGAGCGAGCTGCGGGGCTGGGGCAGCCCCGGCGGCAGCGCCGCACGGGAGGAGGCGGAGGAGGAGGAGGAGAGTAGGAGGAGCTGCCGTGTGACCCGCACGGCTCCCAAACTTCAAAGTTTATCCGCCCGAAATCGAGAGCGGCCGCGGTGCGCGCACCGCTCCTCGGCACGGAGCGGAAGCATCGAGCGGGGGAGCCGCCGCGCGGGGACAAGGCTGCGGTGGCCGCTGCGAGCGAGGCGAGGAAGGGGAGGGGGGATCGCCCCCGCGACAACAACAGCCACCCCCCGCCCCCCAAATCTGGGAGAGGATCAATACTATTCGCTGGAGACCGAGGACTTGCTCGTCGGCGCACACGCGAGACCGCTGTCATTAGCTAGCAGGACACACAACTGAGCTGGGGAGGGGGGGTGAGGAGTGTTACAAAAAGTCATTACAACCTCAGAGAGAGGGGGAGAAAGAAAAAAAAAAACTTCCTACCAATGGACAACAGGAAGTGACCACCACCACCAACGGGGAGTCTCTGCTTGGAGAAAGAAGCTGCAAGACAAAGAAGAAGGAAGGAGAGGTGAAAGACAAAACTGCCCAAGGTCTTCTGTGTGTGTGTGTGTGTGTGCGTGCGTGCGTGCGCTTGCAAGAAGAGAGAACAAAAGTCAGCCGGGAAGGGGAGACGGAGAAAGAGAGAAGGAAAAGGAGACAGGATGGAAGAGCTAAAGGCGAGCATGTGAAGATCAAGAGAAAAGAAGAGCAGAGCAGCACACACGCACACTGAGAAGAAAGGGGAAAGGAAAGAAGCATACACAAAAGTTTCTTTTCCTCCTGCAAAGAAATTACTCACACGTACACAGAAATCAGATGCCTTGCAGATCAACTTCTGGGGAAAGAGAAACCAGGAGGAGACGAGGACGCAGAGTAATGTGAAGGAAAAAAAAAAAAAAAAAACGGAAGAAAAAAAAAGAAAAAAGAAAAGCGAGGAGAGCAGAAGAAAGCGGAGCAAAAAAAAACTGAGAGCCGGGGCGAAGAAAGAAAGACAGAAAGGCGAAGATCGTGACCTCTCCCAACAAGTGAACCTTGCACATATGTTGTGTAAAGTGTGTGCAAAACAGAGCCCTCCTGCGTGGTGCGTGTGTGTTTCTCTGCCGCCGCTGCTGCTGCCGCCGCGGTCGGTGCCTCTCGCAGGCGGCGCTGCCGGTGCCGGGGAGCCGCATCATTTGGCGGAGCGAAGCGGCTAATTGCGGAGCCCCGTCCTTCATTTACATATGCAGCCTGAGCCCGCTGGAGCCGCGCCAATCCGCGCTCGCCCCCAGCACCATTAATCGCCATGCATTATTCACCACCGTAATTACTGAGCCCCATGCGCGCTCCGCGCAGCCGCCCCAGCCCGCCGCGCACGCAGCACCGCACCGCGCACACCCCGCCCGGCTGAGCCCCCGCTCGCTCACCCGCTCACTCACTCTCAGTTTGGTTGGTTAGCCTTGCCTTTTTTTTTTTTTTCTCCTTTTCCTTGGGGTTGGTTGCTTTTTCTGTTGTTGTTTGGTTGGTTTGTTCTGCAACTCGACTTTTATTTGAGAACAGTTATTTCCAGCCCCCACCTCCTCCCCCCCCGCCCTTCCCTCGTTCCCAATTCCTCCCCCCTTTCCACCTCCACGTCTCTGATGCCTCTGCAAAAAGCAGAGTCAAGACGGCTCAGTTAGCAGCATGTCTCGTCGAAAGCAAGCGAAACCCCAGCATCTCAAATCGGACGAAGAGCTGCAAGCGGAGGTAGTTTCTGAGCACGGTAAGGGCTCCCGGAGCCTCTTTCTCCCTCTCTCTCTCCTTTTGTGAGTCTGTTTTGGACGGAGATAGGTGGATTTATGGTGATGGTGAACATGGGAGCGCTATTACTCTGCAGCGGGAGAATGGGAATTAGAGCAGCTGGGGAAGAGGCAGCGGAACTGAGAAGTTAGCAGTTTAGCCAAGTTTCTGCAGCCCACCCCCTGACTAACCAGCCCTCCCAGCGGCTCCTTCCCGGCCTCCCGAGCGCTTTTATTACGGCGGGGCTCGGTGGCGGGGCTCGGCCCTCCCTCCCCGCTGACCCGGGCCCGGGCAGCTGCAGGAGCGGGCACTCCGGAGCAGTGCCTGCCTCCTCCTCCTTCTCCCCCCTCTCCCTCGGGCTGTTTTGTACGTCTGCTTTTCTGCTTGTTTTCCTTTATTTTTTGTTGGTGCTGCCCTTGTGCTGCTCGGTGGCCCTGTTTGCTGCACCCCTTTTATTTTTTTTTCCTTCCCCCCCCACCCCTCCCACCCCTCGCCCCGTGCAGGAGCCATGTTACCCTCGCCCTCCGGCCGCGAAGTTGGCGGCGGCCGGGGCCGGGCTGCGGGCACAAGGGGGGTCCCACGGGTCGGGGGCTGCCGGGGCAGCCCCAGGCGACCGGTGCACAAGGCTCTCTGTAGCCCTGGAGGAGGGGGCGGCGTACTGCTGGACTGCCTGGCCGGGCTCCCGCCGCCCCCCAGCCGCGGGCAGCCGCCGGGGCACCGGGGGTCCCTCGCTGCGCGGCGGGCGGGGGCCTGCGGGAGCGGTGGAGTTGGCTTTAATGTTTTCGAGGAGCTCGAGCAGCTTTTCACCTTCCCCCCTCCCCCGAGTCGCCTGGCTCTGCTGCGACCGTAATTCTTACCGGGGGTGGGTGACGCGGAGTGCCACCGCCGCCACCGGCCCCTGTCGCGCCGGCTGCAGGAGGTGGGGAAGGGGGATTTTCTCGCCCATCCGCCATTCTCCACTCCCTCCCCACACGCAGACACACGCACACTTGCTTTGAAGCATCTGGGCTGCCCAGGCTGCTAGTGAACAAGTGTCTAAAACTGAGCAGATTTGGGCTGTAGTTAGTCTGAATTTCCACCTTGCTGTGTGTTTTTTGTTTGTTTGTTTAGAAGAGGACTGCCTTTTTTTTCAATTTAATTTAATTTTATTTCATTTATATATTTTCTAATTTCCTGCGTAGTCCTAGGCATTGCTGCGCACAAAGGCATGCCACAGCCCATCCTCACTTTCCCTGGGCTAAGTTGAGGGCTTCCACTTAAAAGTTTTTCTTTTTCTCTATGCATGGAAGCTCACTGCTTTCTCGGTTTCTTGCATAACCAAGTGGGAGCCACAGTGCTTTCTGTGTAGGCCCCTTGCTCACTGGTTTATCCCCTCTCCCTCCCCTCAAAAGGAAAGAGGAAAAAAGTCACTTTCCTGCTTCAAAACTATAATGACTTTTAAGTTGCATCTGGAGGGAAAGAAAGGCAACGAAGTTGAAGCCTGAGGAGGATTTTGACTGTTGTATCTGAACTTTGCAGTCTTGAAGCTTAAGGCAGCATGAATCCACTTCATCAGGTTAAAACATCTGTCAGACTGGCAAATCTTTAAGCCCCGTGCTCTTTCCCAGGGTGTTTGGGGAACCAGAGAATGAGTTCCACACTGTCCAGGGTAGTTAGGAAGGGGACTACTACCACTGCTTCAGGAAAACCCACTTGGGTATTGACTCTAACAGGAACACAGAGAAATGCTTCCTTTTGTCACACTACAGAAGCAAAGCAATGCACATTTTATTTTTTATTTTTTATTTTTTTTAGGAAACAGTGGTAACGTAAAATAAATTCATATAAGCAAGTGGATGAGAATTATAATTTTATTATGCAAACAAGATTAGTTGAGCCCAGTCTCTGTTGGGGTGGGTTTTAGGTTTGAGAACTTATCACTAATATTATAAACTTTTAAATGCTCCAAATCCATTTAAATACAGAAAAATAAAACCCTACTGCTTCATTATGACACTCCCGGTGAGTTAATAAATTGAAAAAAAATTGTTAAACTAGGTTTTTGTTTTGTGAATCTTATCTATGTAGCCATGTCACCCAAGATTAGAACAAGAGATATGCTAAAAAGAAACGCTTGCATATGGTGGGTAGATTAAGGACAAAGAATCTTTTTGTCATGGAAATGTTTTTTTTTTCCCTCTTTTTTGGGGGGTTTTGTTTTGTTTACTTCATCACATAGAATTTCTCACACTTGGTTTGTTTTGTATTGCCCTCAATGACTACATGATCAAATGAATGGATTTATTTCTGCCGAATGAGAAAGACAGTCTTTCCATCAAAAGGACTACATTGCATCCCAGTGAGGAATTTTAAAGCGTTATTATTGTGGTCCCTGAATAGCACAAAATCGGCTTTCACAGCAGCCCTAAAATGCAACAATGTAAATACTTTTCAGCCTTAGAAGGCTGTTATCAAATTATGCTGTTTTCTTTTATTAAAACATATTTTAATTAATAGAGTGAAACCCTTCATAGTTAACAATTAACAAGCTAAAGTGGAGCTCTTGGTTTTTCACTCTCCTTTGAGAAATGTGAACAAGGTGGACTCAGCATACAGAAGCAGAGGGCTATCTAGTGTACATTAGTGTAATGTAAATCATTTACATGTTATATTATGAAGCCTAACGATTGCTATACTGAAAGCAATTTTATAGGCCAGATATAATGAGTGCTCCCAATCTCACTAATTAAAACACTTCTTGTCAAGTCAGTATTTTTCATTTCTATTCACAGCTGTAATCAAGATATTGCTACAGTTCCTGAGCATATTTTGCAACAAGCAAATAGTTTCCACAGTGCAAGAATATTTGTACTTTTTTTTAAAAGCAAACTGTTTATGCAGAATTATTTGATACATGTAGCTTTTTCATTAATATGGTTGTTATGTTCAATGAGGGGAAGCTGTTGTTAACACAAGATTAAGCAAATGAAGCTTATTATTTATTTAATTAAATCATGTTTAATACCACCTCAAAATAGATTTTATTAAGTGAAGCATTTCAGAATGAATGTTCCATAAACAATCCTTAGAGTGAGGGAGCATTCATAACAGCAGAAAGAAGCATGGCGGTTTGGGAAGCAGAATGGCAGATAAACATTAGGCCATATCTTAAGTTGACTGGACCCACCATAACTTTTGTGGTAATGTTATCACAGAAGTTTGATAATTGTAATATATAATTTTATAGCCAGCCTGGACTACAGCATAATAAAACTGCATTCAAACAGGGCAATGTCATAACAGTGAGAAACTGTTTGAAGTCTGAAGATAATTGGCAATGTCATCAATTACAGATTTATAGTCAAAATCATTTAAAGTTATTTGTTGAAAGGGAAATGCTGAAATATATATTTTTTAATAATTTAGATAGGAAGCGTTAACAAACAACTAGTGATGAAATATTGTTTGAATAATTGCACTGTGGAAGAGTGAACAAATTATATTTCCTAAAAAAAAAATAAAATTTAAGCACTCTAAGGTTACTAAAGTAGAAGATATGATGGAAATATTTTTTAAATAGCAGCAGCAGGACTCAAATGGCTGCCCATAGAATATAATAATCTCAGTTTCTCAGTAAATGTAAAGCTGTTCTCAGTAAATCGTAATAGCTGGAATTACATTTCTAATATGCTTCTCTAATTCAACAGATTACAATTGAATCAGAATTATAGATACAATGCAAATGCTTCAACTCTGATTAACTTTTATATGAAAGCATGGGTATAGCATTTCTATTTTTAATGTAGGGATAATAAAAGTTTGCAGGTTTTTTTGTGTGTGTGTGTGTATGTGGAATGCTGAGAAGTGCTTCTTACAGTGTGTAAGTGTGGTTCTAGTAAAGGTGATGAAAAATGATCACTTTGGACTTTTTCATGTGAAGTTAATGGCAGATATGTATCATTGTTCAGTCAGAGTTGAATGGGATACCTTACAGCAAACTGTGTAATGACAGTTTTCTAATGTGTTTTTTGCAATCATTTTTTAAATTTTGGACCTATTTGTTTGGTTTCTGTTTTTGTTTCCCTCAACTCTTCAATGCACACAGTATTATCTATTATCTAAACCAATGTTTCTTTTTCATACTGGTAATGTCGAATTGGTGGTGCAGTTTTGAGCAGTTTGTAACTGCACTCTGTATTCTTTTGGAGTATGTACACAGACACACATGCTCTGCCACAGAAATGATAGTCCTCTAAGGAACAGCCAGCTTCATGTGAGCATGTTAACTGTATCTGCAAATATATAAGATAAAAACATATTTTGGAAGGACATCCATGCTTTCCTGCATTCATACAGTCAAGAATATAGGTTATTCCATATCATTTAGATACTACTGTCTTTAAAACTTGAAAAGCCACAAGCAGCTGTCAGTAAATGTGAAACTTAACTTATTTTTTGCAAATGTTCTAAGGCAACTAATGTTCTAAGGCAACTTCAAGAAAGGTTGTTGTTGTTTTTGAAAAATAAAAGGCCAAATGAGTATTGCAATAAATTGCTCCTTTGATAAGAAAAGGTGATTGAAACTTTACATAAGTAGTTCTGGTATTACAATAGAGACTTAATATTAAAACAACATAATATCTGAATTTGATAAGAAAAGGTAATTGAATATTTATATAAGTAGTTCTGGTATTACAATAGAGACTTAATATTAAAACAATGTAATATCTGAATTTATATAATTTCTTAATATTCTTACTATTTTGATCAGTATTAGCAATAGAGAAAAAATGTAATAATAAGGAAACTAAAACAATAAACCAGTTTGATGGTGTATATATAAATGATGAAGGTAGACCAAACTGGGTCAGATTTTTATCTGGTGCTGATGATCTTGAGGAATTTTTATTTCTTCTGAGGTAGGTAGACATTAGGACTCTTTTGGGGAGGAAGGAAGTCTTGAAAGGTATTGGTTTAGATTCTATGTAATTAAGCTATTAATATGCATACATTTAGCTGTTGATAATTACTTGTCCTTGCATAAGGAAGAGGCAAAGCTACTATTCAAAAAAAAAAAAAATGTGTAGCATTATAAAGAAGGGGTGAAAATACCCAAATTATTAATGAGTATCAATGTCTTTTCTGAAAAAGAGTTTGAATCCTGGGAAGATTTTCAGGATATTTTTCCTTCATTTTATTTGTTGATTACGTAGCCAGGACAAGCATATTTGTTGACACGAGTCCATCATATCTACCAGTCAGGACATGAGTCAATCACTTTTGTTGATAATAAGCCATGTCTGGCAGGAAATTAATTAGCTGAGTACTGACACAATGTAGAAAATAAAACATGCTAAAATCATTCCTTCTGTAACATTGCATTTGTAAAATGACAGTAATTTGCTATAAATTTTTCAGAAGAAGCATGAATAAATACAGTTTCAGCAGCAAATTTTTATCAGTTCGTACATTTCAAAGTAAAGGGTCAAAAACCTGTTTCCTTTACCTGCTTAAAACTACTAAACACAATGAAAGCTTTCCAGTAATAGAAAAAAAATGAATTTGGGGCAAAATATACTTTTAGAAGCTGGATCAGTTGTCATGCTGCTGGCCATAGAGTATATTTCTTTTTGCCAGGGGAAACCCCTTAAAATTGGGAAAGCCAGAAAAATAGTTCTCTAAAAAGATGATAGAAAGCACATTTTAATAATGCACTTATGTGATAGTGAGCTAAAGAGGGATTTTTTCATATTATCTCCCTGTAGTTAGGGTGCACGCAGTGAGCATGCTTGAACATTTGTTATGGGGTAAGATAATCTTTAAAAATAAAATAAAAAGGCTTTCTACAACTCTTATTATTAATCTCTAATACTGCTTTTTCCCCTTTTCCAACCTCCCTCGCCCCCTAATTTGGACCCTATCACTGGTTGAAAAAGAAGCAGAAAAAAAACCCGAACTTCCGTCCGAGAGCGAAAAGTGCCGAAATGGTTGGGAAGGCTGTTCGTCTCCTCCAGGAGCTGCGGCCCGGCCGGGTGGGTGCTCGGGGCTGGGTGCTCGGGGCTGGGGGCTCGGGGGCGGCGGGCGGCTGCTGCCCCGTGCGGGCGCGCAGTGGCTGCTGCAGGCGCGCAGCCCGGAGCCGGGGAGAAAGAAGGTGGGGATTGCAGAGTGCCAGAAAGCTTCCCGAGGACTTCTCCCTGAGGGTGGGTAGTTAGAAGTGCTTTGACAAGGCTTGCTGATTTAACCTTTGCCTGCTTTGCCCTGCCAGGGGTGGCCACTAGATGTCAAGCTCATAATACAATTAGTACATCTGTGCAGTTGACCTTGGCAGCACGGCTTACCACTGTTCTGTTAAGTGTTAACACTGAATTTGAGTGTTAACTAGAGATCCCTGTGAGTTTGTTACATGCTGTACAGCTTATCAAATGCTCATCTAGTTCAGCACAAGTGTTTACAGTTCTTAAAGAAGGAAAAAGGTTTCCTTTTGTGAAGCCCAGCATCTTGAGCTGCTTAATTAACCCTGCAGGTGCCACGGTATTTTTGTTTCAGTTAATCAAAACCCATTTACTATTCAATGTTTCAGGAGATCTGTTCTACCACCACCATTCGATATTTTATTTTATCATTTTGTTGATGTAGTAACATCCCCAAAGCTGGAAATGACGAAAGCTAACGGATTTGTTTAGCTCTCTCTGTGTTTTGCTATCCAGTGCAATACTGCGGTACACAGAATGGCAAATGAGCAAAATGTCTGAGCTGCATGATTAGCATTGAATCACTTAGCATTCGTTCTTTCAGGCACTCCTGTACGTGAGTAATTTTACTCAAAGGAGTAGTGCCATTGACTCCAGTACTTGTAAGTTAAGTTTTGAGATACTTAGCAGATACAGGATTGGGTCCCCACTTTGGCTTCTCTTATTGTGATCCTCCCAGACACAAGTTCATCAGCATGCTGTGGCTGGCTTCATTCTGTAGGATGTTGGTTAGATAGTTTAAGGTGCAGTTAGCAATATACTTTTCAAAATAAGAAAGTTAAGAATCTAGTGTTCCATTTCTTACAGTTTATTTTATTGTTTGTTTTTAAATGTCTTTTCTTTCTTCATATCAACTGTTAGAAATACCGATTACATTTTATTAGGATTTCCAGTAAAACTCAGTGTGTTCTAAAAACGCTTAAATTCCTAAAAACATTAGGACAAATTCTATGCACCCTGAAATTAATCCATACATGCCATGAAAGCCAACTGAATAGCTCTTCATATGATGTTGAAAAACCTAATGTACATCTTATTTAATTCCATATCTTGCACAAATATTCAAAGCAGTTTGTGAAGATCTGTTCCACATCTGCATACGCATAGCAAGGCATCAGTATTTTAGCTAACTAGAGCTTCATTGCACAGATTAGAAACTGCAAATGTTTTAAACAGATTACAGTTAGTGTCTGTGCCACAGGTGGCTGTTACTTAACAAATTCTGAGATTTAGGCTGCTGAATAGATCAAACCAAGTGTGCCAGGTCAGTACCATTTCTTGCATAGCAAGAGTGCCCTCCACTGTTCAAATCTATAACTAACAGCTTTTGTGGTCTGAGAAAAAGGACAGAAAAATTTTCTATTGAGTCTGGAATTTCTTCTACATTGTTAAACACAGTAGGGGTCTCTATTTGTCTCCTCCTGTTTCACAGCTTGGGCTCAGTATGTGATAATTCATCTTTCTTTATGGGATTCAAAGCTATCATAAAGAGTTAAAAAGAATTAATTTGCAAGAAAATAAACGTGTTCTAACAATTTAAGAAAACTTTCTTTAAAAGCTCTGTCAATTATAAGATATGATAAAGCTAAGGAAAAAGTAATACTGTTCTTCTCAAGGATCAGTATGTTGTTATAAAGATACTGTTTCCAAATGAATATAATTTTGAAAACAAATTCATGTTTTTAACTATATTTTCTTACTTTATTTAAATTTGTATAAAATAAGCTTTTTTCTTATGATACTAAGAACAGTAGATGATCATCCTGTGTCTGTACTATGCTCAGTTTTATTCATAATATTTTTTTGCTTAAATACATGAAAAATGCTGTGAGCTTCACTTCAAAACAATTCCTAGATTTGCATATGAGATCTTAAGTCTTCATAGTTAGCTAATTGTTTTACCTTTAGCCAATCTTAATAAATGTTGTTTTTCTGTGAAACCTTCACAGTTTATATGCTGCTTCTCAGTTGAAGATTGTTTTTTCATCTTGAAAGAAATTCCCACATTTAGAAAAATTTATTCACTCTCAATATGCACCTCCAAGTGACTGAAACCGAGTTAGAAATAAAAGCAGTTCATATAACATTTTCCTGTGCTTTTCTTTGTATTATTGCATGTGACCTAAAAAAAAAGCTTCAGAAAATATTTTGTTGACACATTTGCTGAATTCCTTTCCATGACACTTCTCCAGTGTGAATACTACAGGAAGGTATAAGCAAGTTGAAATAGATAAAAGCGGAGAAAATGATTATTCTCTTACCTGATTTTATCCAAGTATCTTATGAATTATGTGTAATTTGAGACTTAGGTGATTCAGAGTAACAAAATAGCAAAAACCTGAATTAACAAAGAACATCTGATAGGTGTACAGAATACACCTATTTAATAAAATTAAAATGGTGTTTTCAAAAGGTAATATAGATTAATAAAACTAGAATTGATTTAATTTAACACAATATTAAAAAATTCTGGAGCACAGATGAAACAGTGGAGTTGACTGGGGCTTTTTTTGACTGGAAGCTGTTGGTCCTGAGAAAGGCGGCATTTACAGTGTATGTTGTTGGAATGAAGCTGACTGCAATGTTTAATTTCAGTAATTTCAGTCCTTCTCACAAAAGTAGATGGCAGTATTTTTGAAGCATCTGCTTATTATATTTTTCCTTGCGTATGATGCAAGACTTTGTTCTAACACAGAATAGAAAAATGCATGCCTGAGATAAAAATACAGAACTAGTAAAACCAGGCTTACAAATCCTGTATGTGTGTTTAGTCAGCAGCAGTGGCAATTTTTTCTTAATTATGCATGTAATATTCTGATGGTAGCTGAAGGAACCCTGGCACCCTCTCAGCCCTTTCCCTGTTCTCTTCCTTTCCGACTGCGAGAAGGAAGGTCAGCACCACAATCCCCACAGCCACGCATTGCTCCAGCCTAAAGAGCATTGGGTGGGTACACTTTGTAACGGTGGGAGAGCAAATTTTCCCAGTGTCAATCTCTTGTGCCTCCTGCACTGAGTCAGCAGAGCACCTTGGTGGCTTCAGATATCACAGTCCCAAAGTGACCTTCTCAAAATGCCTTAGGTTGAATTTTTGTAGGTTAATTTTGGGGCCAGACCCCACCAATGCAAACTAGCAGCACTTCGCTGGAGCCACTGCAGTTCTGTGGTTTGGTTGGTGCCTGCTTAGGAGCTTGCCCTGGGTACATTTTGAGAGATGCTGGCTGCAATTTTTCACCGATTTTCATAGGGTAAGCTTTATGTGCTGTAATTCATCTTGCATGCCATAGCAGCTTCAGATTAGTCTGTTAGCTGTTAGACTGCTAATGAGAAAAAGAAAATAACTGAGAGGTTATTAGTGGCTGAGATCCTGACTGCTTGACAAAACTCCTATTCAACACCTTTTGTGTAAGTAAGAACTGCAAAATTCAGGTCCTGTCTATAAGATTAAGCAACTGCTCAATTAATTTCCCCAAAGTCCTTGAAAATTTTTGCTGCACTACATCCTCACTGTAATAATAAAAATAATTATTTCTCTTCAGAAAAAGAAAAAAAAAAAGAAATAAGAAAGAAAGAAATTCTTCAGTACTTAGAGGATTTAATTACTTTATAGTATATCAGAATTGAAAGCAAGCTATAAAACATGCAGAAAAAAAATATTTAAAAGTTCATTTTTTCCATAAAATGCATAAGCTGAAACTAAAAATAAAATCGATTTTATTTTTAGTATTTTAACAAATTTAAAATTTTTGATAATTTGCTATAATGGTAAAAAAATATTACATTTTGTCATTCAAAGAGTAATCAAGTTTTAACAAAGAATAAAAATATCCCTTCACACAGGGATGCTCTTAAACCTTATTCCCTGTTGAAGTTTGTGAGCACTTACACTTCCAAAGCAACAGTGCAATACAGTGCTCCTGAAAGGAGTGTTATAAACTGCATTTGTGAAGTACTGGAGCAGTGTCCATTTCTCCAATATACATATACCTACATACATAAAATCATTATTTTCCCTCTTGCTTTTTTCCCCCTTGAGTGTTTGTTTGGGGCAAGATCACAAAGACTGTTGTTTGCATGACAGATTTGTCATCATCCCATTAATTTCGAACACATTTTTAATGTGAGTAAAGGTTACTCATATGAGTTGTTGGACTGGGCCCGTAGTCTGTCATTCTGCGGAGCATCTCAGTATCCTCAGTGTGCCGTTCAGGGGATGGACCATCATCTACGGCAAAGCAGCATTTACTTTGCTGTCAGCTGTGTCATTTTCTTGCTTACTGGTACAGAAAGTGGAATATTTGGGAGACTAACTTGTTTCATTTCTTAAGATATGCCAAAATAACTTGTCCCAAGTATTGTTGACATTCTTTCTATGTCTACTTCGAAGTTGATTGGGGTGGCTAACAACTTTCTGGTAGTTCTTTAAAATATTTCTTCAAAAGCAGTCCTTGAATATTTCAAGACAGATGATTAGATGGGTATACTTGGATTTGTCATTTGAAGAGTATTCTCTCAGCATTTTTATGACTTAGGAATCAAAGAAAGGAGGAGTACAAAGTAATATCAAGAAAACAGAGCTGTAAGTCCCTGGTTAGCATGGTCAAGAGCCAGGCCCAACGTTGAAACAGTGCAAAGCACGTGATTTATTTCATTGAGAACGGAATAGACCATTGATTGTTTGAGAAATACACTGCTTTATTACATTTGTACTTTTTTACTTGGCAGGTTATATTTCAAATGTAAAATGTGGCTGCCTTGAGTCTATGCATTAGTTCACTAGACTAGTTAGTATTTTGAAATGTTGAAGAGGTCCGCGTTAATATCTCTTGGCAGTGAGCAACAGCAGTCCAGTTTTCTACTGGAAATTTACGTATTATACATACTATTTTTGACATCATGAGCCTGTGTTCTAATGAAGAAAATAATACCTGTTTTGAAATATGATTTTAAATGTTCATGTTTGGGCTTGAGGGTTATTATTGTATAGCATCTGAAATAATTAGTTTATTGGTGTTTGATCAGCTCATTCTAGATTAGAGAACAGTCATATTTGACAGGCTACATTTCCAGAATCCATCACTAATTACTTAAACCTTTTGTGCAAGGCTTGTCTAAGCTCTCCTTAAACAGAAAAGTAG